>NW_024885044.1:3144507-3225612 GCF_019232065.1 Centrocercus urophasianus
CAAGAATGATAATAGAAATTTAACTTATTTGGGAACAAAAGACTTGAGATCTTTGTATAATACAATATCCACTCTCTTTCAAAGTGGATTAGTAGTTTCCCTGCAGACATGTAAGAACTCCAGCCAGAGGCAAGCCGTGTTGGGACAGAGAGAAGAGACATTAAAAAGGAATGCTGCCATCCCACTTCAAACAGAAAGTTTTACACTGTGAGAATTCTGTCTTAAGACAAGCAGGAGATGAGAACTGTGAACAGACCACCAGCTGAGTAGGGAAATCTTATGGAAGAAGCCAGAAGACGTCACTCAATTAAAGGGTTTATAGAAGGAAAATTCCCTGTGCATCAGAGAACAGAATGGAACAGTGCTTTATAGGTAAAAAGAGGAGGAGGAATGCTGACAAATAGTTCTCTCACGAGTCAAGAAAATTGACTCGTGTTAAGCAGGAAGCAAGGCACATCTGCTCTACACAACACTGTGGACCAGAGAGTTCTTTCTTGGTCTTAAGGGGAAAACCTTCATCACAGCCCCGGTCTTTTCCAGGCTGCACTTCAGATTGCTGTAAAAATCCTCACATGGCAAGAAGTGAATGTTGATGTACGAATTGCTCACACGGAGAAACTGATGCGCAAAATGAAATGCCGGAGATGCTAAAATCTCGGCCTAACATACTCGGTTCAAAACTAAAGAGAACTCTTTGGAAATATCGCGTAAAAGCTTTCCTATTTAACTTCGTGCCCTATTTTCCGTTTGGCCGCTGCGCCCCGCTTCAGACAAGGCACGGTCACGCGTTGCCCTCTAGTGGTTCCTCGGTCAGGATGCTGCCCCGGGTTTAAAACGGGCACGGGAATCAAAATATTCGGGCTTCAGCCTGCATCGACTGAGCGAGAGATCAGCGCCTCCCTCAGAGACCAGCACGCCTGCGACACAAGTAATCCGTGTGTTGGCAGCAACTTGTAGAAGTGAAGTTGAAATTCTGGTAATTAAAAGAGATTTGATTCGGTGTTTTAAATGTAATCATATTTAAAAGTAAAATGTTTACCATTTAAGTGAGAATAAATTGGGAGCCTACCACCTCAACCCACTGTAAAATGATCTGTCTAATCTGTTTGATCGGATAAGAGCCGACTGTGACTTACAGAAGTAGTTTAAATCAGAAAGCTCCTTTCAGACCTGGAGTTTACTTTTAAGAAGGAGGCTGTGTGTTGGCTGAACCGATGACACAAAGAGCCTATCAATACATCCATAAAGTGTATTGTACAACTGCAAAGATATCTTTTTTTCCCTCTCATGCTGTATCCTTCCTTGCTTTCTTCAACACCTTTAACTTACTGCTACATACTGCCAATCGCTCTCCTTAGCCTTCAACAGCTTTTTAAGAAGCAGAATGTTTGATGAAATGATCTGCTGGGCTGCCATCAAATACCAAGAGAGAGAAGAACAATTACCAATGGAGTGGTAAGCAGCTCTTTATGGACACAATCGTATCAATCATAAACCACAGCAGGTTGGGAAATAATTGGATGCTAATGCAACTGAGAATTGCTTCTGACACTGATGATGTTCTTAGGACCTCTGGAGTGCTGCTATTGGGTGAACTGGTATTGCCAGTCATGCTGCTATGCAAACAGCAGCTCCCTCCATTTTGGTTTTATCACTTTTTCAAATTATTTTTGTTTCATAGATGTAAATGCAGCTATCGCTGGCCAATCATTACTTTGGGATGTAGATAGTGGCAAAAGAAGTTTCCCAAAAGGACCGATCCAATAAGAAAAGATCTTCATCGTTGCCCATCTGAGAGGGTTATGCCAGGAAAGGCAGTTCTAGTTAGCTGAGTTCTAGTTAGCTGAGAGTCCCCTTCTGCAGGAGCAAATGAAGGAACACAAATTGGGCTCCATTACATCTCCAGGTGTTTTGTGCCTCATGCCTCACTTACATCCCCAAACCCATCCTCGCTGTGCTGCTGCTCCTATCAGCCAGGAAGGCTTGCATGCCTGCACAGCATCACTCTGAGAATGAACAAAGCATTCGAGCACACAACATTGAATTTCAATCCTCTACGAAAGTAATCGTGCACAAAATTGAGCCGTAAAGTAAAATGACTATTGGGTATCAATGCCACTTTTCCAAACCTATTTGTCCCCCAAAGGGGAAAATCCACCTATTTGGGGGATTGAGAGAAAGCCACTGAAAAATCCCAGATCGTTCCGCCGAGCCCACGAATTGCAAATAGCAGATACGAGCCGGAGGAACGACAGCCCCCAACCCTCCCGGCGCCGCCGCTTTCAGTTTCCCTTTCCCGGGGCGGAGCCGCCGCTCCCTGCGCCCCGTGCCGCCCCACTGCGCAGGCGCTGCTGCGCGGCCACGCGGTGCTGCGGGATCGCTGGGAGGGGCGGACATGCTGCGCAGCCTGGGGCTGGTGGGCACCATCGCGGAGGGGGACGCGGGGCCCGAGGAGCCCGAGTCGGGAGATTCTGAGGATGAAGAGGTGAGGCCGGGCCGGTTCACTTTGGGTTGGATGATGTGAGGCCGGTTCGGTTCGGCTCGGTCGCTCACGGGTGTCGTTACAGGAGGTGCGGCCGGCGCCGGGCTCCGGACGGCGGGGAGCGGCAGGAGGGGACTTCAGCTCCGCCTTCGTGTTCGGCGAGGTGGAGGCCGGCGGGGAGGGCGCCTGGGCGGCAGCGCTGCGTCAGCTCCGCGGCAAGGTGAGCCCTGCGGCCGGGAGCGGATCGCCGCCTGCTGTCCCGGTCTCCTCTCATCTCCTTGCCTTTATTTTTTCCTGCTTAGAGATCGGCTACCACGCTGGATGAGAAGATTGAGAAAGTGAGGCAGAAAAGGAAGATTCAGGTCGGGCTTCCTCCAAGTGCCACATTGCGGCGCGGTCTGGAATGAGTTTGGTTTCTCCGAACGCGGTGCTGGAGCTGCAGCTGTCAGTTTGCAGCCACACCTGCTGGCCTTGTTGTATGCAGGACTGTTAATGCTTACATTGAAGCTGTGGGTGTGAGTGGGCTCGTAACAAACCAAAAAAGCTCGCAAAGGAGTAAAGTTTCCTTCTTTACCCATTGCACATCATCCATTCCATTTCTTTGCCCGTTTCACTTTATCCACTTGGCTTGTTTCATTCTTCTGTCCAGGAAAAAGAAGCTAAGCAAGCAAAAGTGAAAGATGGCGATGCAGGAACTGAGGATAATCAGTCCGAAAAGAGGGAATGTGAGGACTTTGGTAGAGAGGAAGAAGAGGACAACGAGTCCCAGTACTCATTGGATGATGAAACTATCTTCACAAAAGCAGGTACGTAGAGCAAACATGGACAGGCCACTGATCTGCTGGAGAACAACCTTTAATGAAGTCTTGGTGGGGATGAACAAGAATTTCTCACTTTGTGAGATCTGCAGATCTCTGTGATCAGTCAAGCTCATTTTGAATGGTAGCTCTGGTACTTCTGTTGGGGTGGTTCTTGAATGAGGAGGTTTGCTTGGTGTTTTACTCCACTCTTGCCTATATTTCTGAGGCTTTTTCATCAATAACTTCTTATAAGCAAGAAGTACCAAATGAGAGCACACAGAATGTGTTATATGTTTAGTTGTACTAAAATTCCTATTGTAATTCTTTGCAGATACAATTAAAGTGAAGGAAAGGAAGAGATCGAAAAAAGGAGGACAAAAAGTAAGTGATAGAGAGAATGGCACCAGATCGTTGTCCAGTCAGTATAACTTCTGGAAGAGCATAATGAACTGTAGGTCACAGAGCAAACCAGAGCCCTGTGGCTGCATGCTGTGTTGCTGAGTGTGGTTTTCTTGTTTTGCTTTTGTTGCTGTTTCTAGGAAGCAGAAAGCTTTTTTGAAGATGCTTCTCAATATGATGATAGCTTGTCATTCCAGGACATGAATCTTTCCCGACCTTTGCTTAAGGTATTTATCTAGTTTAGTTATTACATGTATTGCTGTAAAGAATGTTGGACGGTCTCTTTCCACCACTCAAAGCCGTTGCATTGCTCCTCTCTTTGCAACCACTCTGAAAAGGAAATGAGGTGGGGTGTGGTATGATAGTAAGCTCTCTCAAACCTTTCCTGGTTTGGGAGGTGGTCCAGTTCTTTACCACTTTTATGGCTGTTATTGAGCCATATTGAGTGGAGAAAGTGTTCCAGACGTAGCCTCAATAGAAGTGAATAGAGACAGCACTAAACTGTTTTGTCTGCTTTGAAGGCAATCACAGCTCTTGGTTTCAAGCAGCCAACTCCAATTCAGAAGGCTTGTATCCCAGTGGGTCTTCTGGGGAAGGATATTTGTGCTTGTGCTGCTACTGGTACAGGTGAGGGCTTGAGCCGTGGGACGTGGAGAATTCAGAGTATTTGCAGTAACTCCTGGTAATTCTTCTTAATTTTTCTTCTGTAGGCAAAACAGCTGCTTTCATCTTGCCTGTGCTTGAGCGCCTGATTTACAAACCTCGTCAGGCCCCAATAACGAGGGTACTGGTTCTTGTGCCAACACGAGAACTGGGTATTCAGGTGCATTCTGTCACAAAACAGCTGGCACAGTTCAGCAGTGTCACAACTTGCCTTGCTGTAGGTGAGTATGAAGTTGCATACGTGGATTGCATTGATCACTATGAACTGCTATGTCGAAGCTATGCTCTAAAACTGGACACTGTGGTTGTTGCAAACGTGCTTCTAGAAGGTGTGCTAGAGTTCAAAATCTCACTTTCCAATGCTATGCAGGTTTTTTGGTTGTTGGTTTTGTTGTTTTCCATAAAAAGAAAAGGTGAGGGCACTTCCAGTTGTGAATGTGTAATGAATCTGTGCTATTTTCCCATTTCTCAGGGTATTTGGAAAGATGTACTGTGTAGATCCTGCTCACAGACTCAGCAGCCTGTTTGCTCTCTTTCAGGTGGCCTAGATGTGAAGACTCAGGAAGCAGCTCTGCGCTCTGGGCCAGACATTCTTATTGCAACTCCTGGGCGACTAATTGATCATCTCCACAACTGTCCCTCTTTCCACCTGAGCAGTGTGGAAGTGCTTATTTTGGATGAAGCAGACAGGTAGGCTAGACAGAGCAGTGGTGGAAAATGTGATGGCAGCTTCCTCTTCTCCTTTTCCCAGGATGTAGGGCAATCTTTGTGACCCTGCCTTACGTAATGGTTCTTAACTAGAACTAGATAAAGTTGTATGATCTCGCTGTGTTTCTCTTGTGTAGGATGCTGGATGAGTACTTTGAGGAACAGATGAAGGAAATAATCAGGTTATGTGCCAAGCACCGGCAGACAATGCTTTTCTCTGCCACAATGACAGAGGAGGTAAAGCAGGCTGCTGGGAAACATGCTCAGGCAGATGGTTGAATAGATGGCTGTCTATTAAATCTTTCACCAGAAAGTGTTGAACTTTTTTTCTTCAATGTTTTCTGATAGGTGAAAGATTTGGCTTCTGTTTCCCTGAAGAATCCCACCCGAATTTTTGTGAACAGCAACACAGATGTTGCCCCTTTCCTGAGGCAGGAATTCATCCGGATCAGACCCAACCGAGAGGGAGACCGTGAGGCCATTGTGTCAGGTGAGCAATGACCAAGGAAAAGATGGAATCAGTGGGTGACTGTGAAGCAGGCTGCTGAGAGGACTTTCTTTCAGCTCTACTGACACGGACCTTCCCAGATCACGTGATGCTTTTCACCCAGACAAAGAAGCAAGCTCATCGTATGCACATCCTGCTTGGGTTGATGGGTCTGCGGGTTGGGGAGCTTCATGGGAACCTCTCCCAGGCACAGCGACTGGAAGCACTCAGGTATTACTGGGCTTACTGGGCCATCGTGGGAAGGAACAAAGTAGCTAAAAGCTGGAAGTTTTAGAGAAAAAGTGAATCTCTGTATTCATAGCTAATATATTTGCTGTTTTTGTTCAGGCGTTTTAAGGATGAGCAGATTGATATTCTGGTAGCTACAGATGTGGCTGCGCGAGGACTTGACATAGAAGGTGTTAAAACAGTGAGTGTTTGCAACGCTGATCTTTTTAACAAGTCCTTCAATGTAATTTCCCTACTAACACTTCATTTAATAGGTGATCAATTTTACCATGCCCAACACCACCAAACACTATGTTCATCGAGTGGGTCGAACAGCAAGAGCAGGTAGGGCTGGTCGCTCAGTTTCACTCGTGGGTGAGGAAGAGCGGAAGATGCTGAAGGAGATTGTGAAGTCTGCCAAAACACCAGTGAAAGCCAGAATTCTCCCTCAAGGTAGGCACAGAGATTAAAAAAGAGAGCCACAGGCAAGGAACGTTGCTGTACACAGAAGAGACTCTTAAAAGAGATGCTAAACAGTAAAAGTGGACATTAAATAGGCTGTCTGATATAATTCAGGCTGGATCTTTTTCAGATGTCATACTGAAATTCCGAGAAAAGATTGAGAATCTGGAGAAAGATGTGTATGCAGTTCTGTGCCTGGAGCGTGAGGAACGTGAAATGCAGCAGTCAGAGGCCCAGGTAGGTTTTCTGTAGGATGTTGACCTGGAGTCTGTAATGCAAAATGAGAAGATGACCCTAGCGTGCTTAACCTGCATAATTTAGAAGGGAAATTGGTAGATATTCCTTGGCAACCATGAGCTTACATCTTGTCTGACTTGTTTCAGATCAATAAGGCAAAGAAGCAGTTGGAGGAAGGAAAACAGGAGACTGCAGCCAAGGGTGTAGAGCGGAGCTGGTTCCAGACCCGTGAGGAGAGGAAGAAAGAAAAACGTGAGTTGTAGCAGTGCTGGGCATGCTAAATTCTGTAGCTGCAAGTAGAATGTGCTCTATCCTTTGAGAGGTCTTTATTCCATGCTTTTCTCTGTCTTTCTCCAGTGGCTAAAGCACTGCAGGAGTTTGACCTAGCATTACGAGGCAAAAAAAAAAGGAAGAAATTTATGCAGGACACACAGAAAAAAGTCCAGATGACAGTGAGTATAATTATGGGTAAATGGGACCCTGGAGTAGATTTTCTTTGTTTTTTCCTCAGCAAAACCTCTCATAGCTGTAAATGTACATTTTTACACTTTCTAGCCAGAGGAGAGGTCGCAGTTTGAAATCCTGAAATCTCAAATGTATGCTGAGCGGCTGGCAAAAAGAAATCGGCGACTGAAGCGGGCCCGAGCTTTGCCAGAAGAGGAACCAGCAACAGCACCAAAAGGTGGAGAAAACACTTCTGTTCCACAGCTGATAAACCTTATGTCAATTGCTTTGTTGCATAGGGGTGAAATGAACTAAGTTGTGTAGTGGGGAGCACCAAATCAGAAGGAAAGGCCGCTGGTGCTGGTCAGGGAACACAGTTGCAAAGGGGAGAGTCATTGCTTTTCCTGATGGTGATGCTAATTGGTGTGGTCACAAATATTGGGCTTTAGAAACAAGATGATGCTCTGACCTTCTCATTACAGCCAACGTTCTGACTATTGTATTGTCTCCTTGTGTTAGGCCCCAAGCGGAAGAAAAAGGTGTCTGTGTTTGATGAAGAGCTTACCAACACAAGCAGGAAGGCTCTGAAGCAGTATCGTGCAGGGTAATGGCTTAGCAGCAATGTTAGCATAGACCTTCCACAGTGTCTGAACTTTCTCAGCAGTGGTTTTCAGGGTACTGAGTAAAAGGATCCATTCCAGTTATTTTATGGGCATAGCAGAGCAGGGTGTCCTTCTGTAAGTACATGTGACATTTCCTTGTTTTTCTCTCTGTAACAGTCCGTCGTTTGAGGATCGGAAACGCTTGGGTATGGCCCAACGTAGGAAAGGAGGAAACTTTAAATCCAAGTCCAGGTATAGTTCCTCTTTCTATTTCAAGTTTTTCTTGATTTCCTTTTACTGTAATGGTTGAAAGGCCCTTTCTAAGACATCTGATGCTTCTACAGCAGTTTAATCTGGTGCTGCAGGGTCTGGGAGAAATCAAAGAGAATGTGTGGTAGTATATGTCTGCATTTTAGCATGAGAGAGCATTGCCTAGTAAAAGCATTGTGCTGCTCCTTATTTATCACTGAGGTAGGCTGGTGCAATGTGATTTCAAGGATCATCTCTTTCAGGTACAAGAGGAAGTAAGAATTGTTTTACCAAGTGGGGAATCCGGGCTATCTGGACACTTCAGGCTTCTCTCCAGGGCCTGGATTTCTTCACACAGGGAGGAACTGAATAGATTTTCATCAAGTCTCAGAATAGCTTTGGACTGTTCATTTATAGCTGGTTGAACACTATGCGAAAATATTTTCAGCCACTATAATAAATTTTCTATTAAAAAAAAAATTAGTTCTTGTTCTAGTTCTTAGTTCTAGTGCTTCTGTGATTTGTTACTTAATGTGGTTGGAAGGATTTATAGACGTGAGAGTTTGTTTCTAAATAGAGTACCCTAGATGCCCTTCCAAGGGGTATAATCTGATCCTCTGAAAGGAAACTGTCCCTCCTAACCAACTGAACAGAAAGCAGCCATAAGGCAAGACCAGAATACCAATATTTGTTACTAGGAGCATTGCACTTATATATAAACATCACATTGGCTTATTGCAAGCTAAAAAAACAGCAGCTTAATATAGAGCTTCAGTGATTACTATTAATAATACAAGTGGCACTGTCCTTACTGTACTCCAAGTAAAAGGGAGAATTCTGATTAGTAACCCGTAGCTTTGCTGCAGTGTTAATCTCTTGTTACTTTTTACTCTCCATATCAATTATCTTTCATCAGCTACTTGATAATTTTCTGTAGTATCCCTCAATTCCTAAAAAGGATATGAGTCAATATAGACCCTAGCTCCTGGGTCTATGGGAATAACTCTTCTGGCTTCAAACATGTTCTTCCTTCACACCCAAAGCACAGAAGCAGAATGTAATGAGTGCAGCCCTGAAGAGATCAGTACACTACTGATAAACTCTACTGTTTTCCAACTTTATTAAAAAGGGCAAACTTTACAAGCAGTAAATAGAAAATATACATAGCAAAGTTCAAACAAGTGATACTGCTCAGTATGTTTCCTTATTAGTCTTCTCACAGTTCTAAGGTATGTTGTAGAGGATCCTAGGGCCTTGGTGGACGCATGCCAGGGGGAGGGGGTCCTGGAAATAAAGAAAAAGAGTTAAATATTGAAGAGGTCAGAGGAAGCAAAGCTCATAAACCTGTGAGATCCCGTGCACAAGGTGGCCTTGGGCCCCATTTTCAACACTGATAAATCTATTGGCGACTAGCATAGCTGGGGAGCCATTGAAGTGTACCACTCTCCAAATGTCAGTTTTTGTTTTTTGGTTTTTTTTTTTTTTACATTATAGCTTCTATGCAGGTAGGATAACTGCCACTCACCTCTCATTCCTGGGGGTGGTGGTCTCATGCCTGGTGGTGGCATTCCCATAGGAGCACCTCGGCCAGGTGGCATTCCCATTGGTGGACCCATAGGTGGTCTCATGCCTGGAGGAGGTCCCATCATTCCTTGAACCAGAGAAAAAACAAGTACATAAATTCAGCTGAACGCAAAAGGCCCTAATGGTATATCAGAATATAATCCTCAAAACCAGCTCTCCGTTGCCCATCTGGCCCCATAATGCAGGCTCCCTGCTGTTCCACTGCAGTAAATCCTACCTGGAGGAGGGGCTCCTCTGCTCATGGGGGGAGGAGGACCCCCACGTCCTGGTGTGTATTGAGTTGGGGCTCCTGCTATGCTAGCAGTGGCTGCTGCAGCAGCAGCTGCAACCGTTCCACGACCCTGGGGCGTCATCACCTGCAAACAACATAAACAGATTCATAGAAAACCATATAACTGGTTTATATTAATAACTTACTATAGCCAAAACTTACATTCTTAATTCCAAAAACTGTGCCAGTCTTCCCTTTATGTTTTAAGTAATGCTACAACCGTGTAATACAATTCCCTGAATACCACTTGAATTCAGGAAAACTCTTCTTTCAGCATGAGATCCAGAGTAACTAGGTGGAGTTGGTATCAAAATAAAAAGAAAACCCCACACCAACAAAAGCTCAAAGCTCAAGCATCTTGGTACCAGAAGTTAAGATTACTATTTTTTTCACTTTGCCAATTTTTTGCATCAAACCTCAGAATATACCAGACAAATCCTTTTTAATGGGCCACGGTATCTCACCTGTTGGGATGGTCCTCCAACTCCTCTGACAGGGCCAGCTAATCCTGCTGGAGCCTGGGGCATGGGTGCACCAGCTGGTACTCCCCTTCCTGCTGCTCTCCCAACTCCAGGTCCTCCAGCAGCTCCAGCAAGAGGCACACGGGCAATTCCAGTCTGAAAACAGACATGCACACACTCAAAAATGTATCAAAGCAGAAGTCCTCAGGTTTTAGGAATCCCCACTTCTGTCCAGTCAATATCTGAGGCAGTGAACAGGTGAACTTTCTGCAGTGGAATTTGCTGTGCCTGCAACAGTCACAACAGCACCTGGAAGTCTAGAACATGGCACAATAGCCATCTCTTCCAAGGCTACATCTACCAAACTTCCTTTTCTCCTTAGTTCTGCACTCATTCTCCTTACATCTTTTGGAGGTGGCCCTTCAACTGTCATAGACACCAAGTTTTCTCCTCGCAGCAACACAAGACCAAGGACTCGTTTTTCTTCCCGTTCCGGCTGTTTCGAATTCTTAGGTCTAACGAGAAAAGAGAAAGAAAACATTACAAGACAAAGAAAATCATGTTGTTCTTTGAACAACAGCTCTGTGATGCTGCTGTTGAGTGAATACAGAATCATAGAATGGTTAAATTGGCAGGGACCTGTACAGGTCACCAACTCCAACCCCCTGCAGTGTGCAGGGACACTCACAGCTCCATCAGTACTCACAGCCCCCCAGCCTGACCCAAGTGCCTGCAGGGATGGGGCACCCACCTCATCTCTGTGCCACCTGCCTCACCACCCTTATCGTAAAAATTTTCTTCCTTACCTCCAATCTAAATCTCCCATCTATTAGATTGAAACCATTCCCCTTACCCTATCATTGAGGCCCTATTGAAGTGTCCACATCCTCTTCTTTCTTACAGTAAGGATCTTAAGAACGTTAAGAAATCTCTTACAATACTGAAAGATACAGTCTGACTGTTCCACAGCTGAGAATCTGCTATGAAAATAAATTAACACATACCTACCACCCAGGCTAAGAACGCTGAGAAGCCCAAACAGAAGATGAACACCATCCCCGCGACTCTTTTTCCCCCAGCACGCTTAACGGGCTGTGACAGTAGCATCGCGGGTGGAGCTGCGCGGAGCCGCCCGGGGCTCCACCCGACCCGGCGCTGCCACTCACTTGATCTTACGGAACTCGTCGCAGTCGCAGAGGATGAGGTTCATGTGCTTATCGAAGGCCTTGAAGGTGCCGATGAAGACGCGGCCATCCTGCAGGATGCACCGCATGCGGTAGTCGATGTGCTGCAGCATCTTGCTGCTCTTTCCCACCGTCTGTAAGAAACCACCGTTACACCGCGCGTTACCGCGGGCAGCATCTCAGCCGGCCCGACCCCCCCGCAGCGCCCGCAAGGCTCACCATGGTTGCGGTTCTCTATGCTCTCCCCCGCCGCCGCACAAACGCCTCCCGCTCTACCGGAAGCACCCTCGCACCGCACCGCCACTTCCGCCCGCCCGCACGCGGATCTCTGCTGCCGGCCCCGCCCCTTCCGCCGCGCGAAGGACGCGTTTCCGCCGCCGGCGGGGGCGGCGCTGCCCAGCTGAGGAGGTGCGGGGCGTCGGCGGGAGCTCGGAGCTCGCAGGCGCGGGCGTCGATGCGGGCGCTTATCTGCGGGCCCCGCCGGTAACCGCCGCAGGGAGGGCTGTGCTGGTCCTCGTGGACGGGCCGGGCGGCGCCGAGGGGGCGGAGGGGCTCCGGGGCCGGCGAGTCTCCGCTCGTCCGCAGGGGAAACCCGGCAGCGCCGCCGATGGGGCCGCTTCGCACCTGCGGGGCTCGGCTCGGCGGGCGGGGCCCGGGCCGCGGTCTCTATGGCAGCGCGCGGAGGGACGACCGGAGGCGGCGGCGCGGGGCCGGAGTTGGAGGTGCCGGAGGTGGAATGTGGAGCGGCCGCGGTAGGGTCGGGTGAACGGGGCCGGGAGCCGCTCTGAGGCCGGGCCGGCTGCCGGCGCCGCCGCCGCTTCCTCTCTGCCCGCGGTCCTTCCCCTCCTGGAGGCTCCGCGGCGGGGCTTCGGCCTGGGGCTGCGAGCCCGCTGCGTGCTGGGCCGACCCGCTACCGGAGCCGAGCGGGGCTGAACATTTGGACGGCGGTTCACCAAAACGAATCTTTCACCCCGTAGGTTGGGGTCTGGCCCGCCCCGGGCTATCGCTGACTGGCGTTACAGCCTTTTTCAGCTCGCTCGACTGATGAAAAATAATAAAGCCTTCTCTCTTTTTGCCTGTTACCACGTTTCTGTGTTTGCTAGGGAGTCCGTGCAGCTGTGCTGAACGCTGAGCCTGGCGCTGCAGCTCGCTCCGCTTTGTGCAGCCATAGGTGGCCCCGGGCTTAGGGTACCAGGGGCAGAGATCTGAGCGCCTGGTTCAGCGCTTTCTGCAGCGAATTGAGTTTCTTTGCTCGGTGTGTGAGGTAACCTGGAAGGCTGTACGCGGCCCTCAGGTCAGACTGCTGACTGCCACCCTCTCCTGCTGCTGAGTTAGGAAGGGACCTGCTCTGTAGTTGGTCACTCTGCTAATGGCACCTCCCCTCTTTTGGCCTGGGCTGTCCTTACCACCTGCTGGGGGCTCGCAGGAAATTGGCTCTGATGTTTTCCGAAGCTGTGCGGCCGTGCACTGGTTAACTGGAGGGTTCTACCAGGCAGCTTTTCTTTTTTTCATTGAATGTTCTTTCATCCTCCTCATTTTTATTCTGTGTGCAGCACAATTTGTTCTATCTGTAATGAAAAGAAGATTGAGTTTGTGAATAGGGAAATTCTGTTTAAAATACTCCATTTGTTTTAGCTTGCAGCTTCTCAGAAGTCTCTTGAATAGTGTGTTATAAGTGGCTCTGCTGATTTCTTCTTGCTTTGTAGCCCTGCATTGCTGATTCATATGATGGACCTCACTCTGTAAAAACACAGTAAATTTGCTTCTGATGGATTTCAGTTTGGCTGCTTTCTCCCTGCATAAAGCCTTGAGAATTGCTTATGTGAGATTTTTGAAAAAAATATGCTGTGAGAGACCAGTAAGTAACTGATCACAGTGATTATGTGAAACTGTGGCAACTGCTTCTTCACAATAGCTTCTGAACAGTTGTTTTATCAGATGCATCACTGATGTGCTGCAAAATCTCTCTTCTGACATTTAGCATTGTCATCTTATGGCTGCAGACACACAGTAAAATCTTTTCTAAAAACTTGTCAGACCATCTCCTATTAAGTCACTGCCATGAGGTGCTCTTTGTATTCTTAGTCCAGTCTTTATTCTCCTCTATGGAGAGCTGCTGCTGCTGAGGGCCTGATCTGTGCAGGTGCTTCAAGATGTTGTTTTGTCCCAGACTGACTGAACAGTTTTTACCTTCTTGAGTTTTTAATTCCTCCTTGTTTGGTTATCTGTGATGCTGCTGTTGAGTGAAATAGTCTCAAAGCTGTGTTTTATTTGCTAAGTCTGTTATTTTCTGAGTTTGTATGTAGCAGAAAACTGTGGAGTAGTGTTGAAAGTAGTGCAATAGGACTTGATTGGATTCTGTTTTCCCGGTGAGAATCAGAGGAGCTGTGGGTATTGTGTGCTGTCCTTGGGAGCTGCAAGTGAGCCCCTGTGGTACTTCATGTGATGAAACACGAGATTTAATTTGTATGAAGAATTTCCCATAACATCAGCGTCTTTAATATGTCCTCAAATGATCGTGTTTTCCACAAGGGAGGAGCCAAACTTTGTAAAGAGCTGCAAGGGCTTCTGCCTGCTGCAGTCTGGGCAGTTCTGCTTTGGCGTATGAGATGCTCTATTTCCTCATGTGCTGGAACAGCCTCTTTTTAAAGTTAAACTCCTGATGAACTTTCAGTTGCAGCTCACAGTGGAAGCTGAAGTGTATGCAGAAGACTGTATAACAAGAGGCTGAAGGGAGAGGTGGCAATTAGATGCTAATTAATTGTGGATGTATTACTATAGCAGTGCAGGTCCTGTTCTTAATAGTCTTTGAGCCTCACCTCTTTACTGTGTGTTTGCAGTACTTTGAATGCTGGATGATTTTCATGGTTTCTAGCCACGAGCTAGTTCATTTGTGGAAAAAGTAATTAGCTGTTGTTCTTGCAAGCCGACCTGAGCGTGAGAGATGGTGTGTGCTTATGCTGCATGATTGTGATTTTTGAGGCTCTGAGGTTTATCACAAGCTTCAGTTGCAGCATGGAGAGCAGTGAGTGGAAATGTGCAAACTGCGTGTCTGCACTTGTAGCTGGTAGATAGCAATCTGTAGGTCCTGCACATTTGGAGCTGTCGTGCAAACTGGCATTTTGTCTGGAGAATCTGAACGGTGCTGTGCTACCACTTCTATGGTAGTAATTGCCGTAATGGGCTTAGAGAATTAGTTGATGAGCTATGCCTGTTCTGGGCTATTGCTGCAAAAGTCAGGAGAGTCTGAATGATTTTGATGTGTGTGTGTACGGTTAAGGGAAAGGAGGCAAGAAGGATTGGCTCCTAGTTTTATTAGGCTCATCTTTGAGACAGAATGGTCAGACAAGTGCAGAGTTGTTATGACCGATGCTAAAGAATTCATTGTTTTGATGGGCCCTCTTGGTTTTGCCTTGTTGTTTTGTCGCAGCATGCTTGGATGGTAGAGATGTCATATGTTTAGGATCTTGTGATGTGCAGTATGGCACACTTGGGAGACCTTTTCTGCCCTTGGAAGTAGCAGGTATTGAGCTTCCTCTTGTGAAGGGACTGAGGATAAATGGATGTAGCATAGGCTTGCTATGATACTAACCCCAACAGAACTGTGTTCCCTTAATTCTTAATATAGTTTGGACGAAATTTGCCTCTGAATGAATTAAAAGCTAGAGTCCAGTTTACTGGTTCCAGTGGGTTTGAAAATAGCACCAGCAGCTTTGTATGAGCTTAGGGTTAGAAGCTCTTTGAAAATCTATGTGCTGCATGTTAGCGTGTATCTCTTAGCAAAGAGTAAATTGCCTGAATAAATCCCTCCTTGGAGTGAGAGACAGGAGCACGGATAATCAGAGTTTGAGAAGAAACAGGAATATGTTACCATGTGCTTATGGTGTTTGGAGACAGTGTTTGCAGAAGGCAGCATATACTCAGTGCTTTCTGTTTGTAAGTGAGCCTAGCTAGCTCTGTGGGCTGCGCAGGCTTCTTTGCAATACTAATGTAATTGAGCTCTTGGCTAATACTAATTAAGCAGTCTTCCTTTGTGTGACCTCACCGTGTTCAAGTTGGAGTTTTTTTTTAACCTGGTGTGCATTCTCTGAAGGGCAGACTTGTTAAGAGAGAGGTAATTTATTGATTCAGAGTGAATTTTTAAGAGGGAGGTAGCTTGATTGTCTTCCTTCTAGAATTAAGAAGTCAAGTATCAGGTGTATGAAATTGCATATTAGAGCCAACCAGATGCACAAACAATAGAAATCTTTACATAAATGTTTTTCCTCTCACTGTCCTCAACACACGTTTAGCCTGATTGGTGCCCTGAGTCTGTTGCTTTTCCAAGGGCAGCTCTTTTGGGGTTTTATTCTAAACTAATCCTGTGCTGCTTATCTGAAAGGCTGGAGGAATCATTTTGAGAAACTGGCAAAGCTGAACTTGATTTGAGTGGGTTATGGGTAATTTGACTTGAATCCTGCTCTTCTGCATGGCATCTGCTTGGTCTCAGTCATTCTCTGGGTTCAGAGAAGACATAAGATGTGATCTTCTCAGAAGGTTGTCTCAGGAGGTCGCAGCTCTTTTCTAGGCTTGGAGCCAGAGAAAGAAAAGCTGCATTTTGTGCATCATCTTAGAACTCTGAGTCAGGAAGTTGAGTAACCAGAGTGAGAAGATGCTCGCAGGTTTGTGTGTGTGTGCAGAAGCAGAGAAATCAGTGTGCCTGAGATGTTACATGTCTGTGAGGTCTTACCAGTCCTTGTTAGGGAAGGAAGAGGCATGTAAGCTTTATTTGTTGAGATCATTTGTGGTTCTCTAGGCCAACATCTTATACAGGCCAGGCGCATCTTTTGTGGTAGACTCAGCAGATTTCATACCATACTGTGTCCAAAGGCAGTGCAGTCATGTAGACCAGCTTCCTGTGCCAAGTACCTCTGCAGCTGCTCAGTCTTTGCTGATCCGTGGAAAGGTCTTCCATCTGTTCTTCCTTTTAGTAGTCATTCTTCTTGCATCAGGAAAGCTCCTAAGGTGGCTGGTGTCCCTTCAGGTCTCAGCCTGTTTTAGCATCTCTTTGATCAAAGAAGTTGGGCAAGTATGTTAAGCGTGAAACACTGCCCCTGCTCTGCATCATCTCACCTCTGTTCTGTTCTTTCTCTCTGGGAAAGCTGAATTGGGTTGCCCCAGCAGGAGGTGCCACGTGAGCTGGGGAATCGTAGTTTGTGTACTTATCTCCTTCTGGATTTTCTGGAAATTGAGTGTAAAGAAGAGTCCTTAAGGGCAGGACTTTTGTGGCGTATCAGATCTCATGTCTGGAAGCATGAAGCTGTTGTATCTGAGAGCTGCTGGGGGGAGAGTGTCAGCCTTCAATGTGACTGCCTCCCCGTGTCTCTATGGGAGAGAGTAGGGCAAGTGTCTCCACGTGGGAGGGGGTTGAAAAAGAACTGAACAAGTACTTTTCTTTACAGCCTCTTACTACCAGATGAAGCACAAACCACCGTGTCTGACAGCTGTCTGGGACCAAACCCTGAACACAAGCTTATGCTCTAAGGTAGATAAAGGAGTGGAAGATAGACTTCCAGAGCAGATGTTGAGTTGTCTTTTCTTCTGTAATGGGTGTTCATATTTTGACATTAGGGTGTTAGAGGAAGGGAGAGGAATAAAGCTGACTGTGGCTACTTTGCGTAGGAGTGTCTTGAATAGACTGAGATATCTGAAATTGATAACAGCATCTGTGATCACCAGCCCATGGGAGGGAGGCTATCTGGTCAGAATGCCCCTGCTCTCACGTTCTGGTAGAAGCCAAATCTGGGGAACTCTAGTTTTGTTAGTCCTGAAAACTGACCATACAGAGTGGATGTTAAATGAGAGAGTTAGTCTCCTTTTTGTGTGAGAACTCTGGCAAGCTCTCAGAAATATACCTTAGGGATTAATGTTAGGCATAAAACTTCACAATGTTGTTTTAGTACGATGCCTTGGTCCCTGACATACCAAATGTTTTGTCTATGTTGAATACGCCCAGCAGCCTGTAAGGCTGGTCTTCTTTTGAAGCTTGATGTCAAATGTAACAATTCAAATCATTTTCAGAGAGTTGCTCACTGTTTTTTCTCCTAACAGGTGTGGGGGTTGCATGCTGTTGTGAAAGCATCTGCAGGAGTCTGGAGCGATGCCACCACCTTCAGACATTGTGAAAGTAGCTGTAGAATGGCCAGGTGCCAATGCCCAGCTGCTGGAAATAGATCAGGTGAGATCTTGTAGCTAAATGGAGTAGAAGGGTATTTCTTCCATGCGTTATAACTTTCATACTGGAACGTAGATGCATGGGAAGTGCTGAGTCCTGGCCTAAGCCACTGATTGAGCATCTGGGGAAAAGACCCACTCAGCCCTGGGAGCACAGGTGAAGGCAATTCAGCTGTGTGATTGGGAGGGGTGGAGTCTGGCTGCCCCTCTCTTAGACCCCATTTAAGGGCTGACTGCCACTGGGGAAGGATCTCTCTAGAGGTCCCTCTTTGGTGAAGCTTCCCCTGTGAACCTGGAATCTTCTGATACGGGTGTGCAATCTTCTTTTATTTCTTTATTTTTTTTTAATAGCACCTTTGTATTGTGCTGGTCCTTCCATCATTGTACCTTTGTTGTAACACCCTTCCCATTGTTTTGATCTGTCCAATAGCTACAGAAACACATAAATGGTTTATTTGTGCTTGAGAGTATAATATGGTTACTGAGAACACTCTCTCTCTCTCTCTCTCTCTCTCTCTCTTTTAGAAAAGGCCTCTTGCATCCATCATCAAGGAGGTCTGTGATGGGTAAGTCTACTTTCTGTCATGCAGAAAGTCTGTCCCCATGACAGGTGTTGCTGAGGTACTGTGGCAAGTCTTCTGATTGTCAGTGCACAGCTAGCATCGTTCATGTTGCCTGTTGCAGTTCTAGCCACAGAATGGGCCTGCGTTTATGTCAGGGAAGAAGAGAAGCTCTAGAAAATAGAGGCTTTGCATCTTAATTTCACTTCTCAGGATATGTCAGTGGAAGCTACTCAGCATCTCTAAGGCCTGGCAATCTTTTTGCTGTTCTGGAAGTGCAAACATCTACTGAGCTTGACTTAGAATAGGCTGAAATCCCTCGTGCCAAGGAGAAGTCTTATGCCTTTAGGAGATTTAGTTACCCGTGCTAGGGTTTTGCTTGAATGTTCTTTTCCACCCACCTGTGATCAAGCTGCTGTTCCTAGTTGAGAGGAAGAGGCTTACATGTTCTTCCTCTTCCAGGTGGTCACTGCCAAACCCTGAATACTACACATTACGGTATGCCGATGGTCCTCAACTGTACATCACAGAGCAGGTCAGTCTGAGAGACAGCAGCGTGTTGGTGTCCCAGGCAAGAGTGGAGGATGCCCTGAGCTAGCATCATGGAGCAATGCTGTTACTAATCCTTGAGAGACAGTATCTCTGCTATCAAAAGTACTCACTAGCAGGTGTCGTTCCAGTGAAAAACCTTGCACTTCTCCATTTGCATGCCTGTTGGTGCAAGGACCCAGTGGCTCAATTTCAATAACCTTAACAGGGTTATGTGGTATAGGAACCCCTTTACTTCTGCATGCAAGTGTGCACTGTAGATTCAGTTGCATCACTTTTCAGACACTTCTCTGTAGTTTCTGTTTCTTTTGTCTTTCAGACTCGCTGTGACATCAAGAATGGAACGATCCTGCAGCTGGCGGTCTCCCCAGTAAGTGCTCCTCACATCCCTTTTTCTCCTAGTGTAATGGGCTTTTCTTTGCCCATTTCTTCCTCTTTCCCCCAGGGCTGTAGAGCCCTTAACTTTCTGTGGATAAATCCAAACAGGCATTTTTATTGCATATCTGAGATTTGTATGTTGTAAGGCACCTGACTCTTATTTTCTCAATTCGAGTGCAGTTGGTATCTATCTGAAAGCAAGAGTACTGGACATCATGTAGAAAGAAAAACAGTAGATAAACTTGGTCCTCTGGGAGTTGTTCCTAGTGAATTCTTGTTACTGTAATCTCAGTAGACACCTTTTGCAGATTTGCTGTAGCTTCCTTTTAAAAAAAAATTCATAAACCATCTTGGGCAACTGTCATGGCATGGAGTTGAGAACATGTAGGCAGGAGGAAGTTACTTGGGCAAGAGATGCTTGGGAAGATATAATTGATCCATGTTTGGGAAGTATTAGAGAATGTCAGATGGATACCTAAAGTGAGCTTGTACTGTGCTTTGAATTGGAGGGTTTTTTTTGAACATCATATTTCTTTAGTGGTTTTGGTCTAGATTTGTATATCCGCTTCCACTCATCTCACCAAGAATAAAAACATTTTCTTTTACATGTTAGGGTGAATACTTTTTACTTGCCTGCCTGTCACCAACAGCAGCCTTTTCTTAGTCCATCTTACAACAGCTGATTGCTGCTACTTACTCTGTCAAATGCTTGCATCTCTGTAGCTTTCTCCTGTCCGTGGATGTGTCAGAGAATGTTGTTGATACTGACAGGACTCAGTCTCCAGTCTGTAATGGCATCATCCCTCCTTCCCAGTCTAGGGCAGCTCGCCAGCTAATGGAGAGGATCCAGTCACACAGTATGGAAGTCCGACTTGATGCCATGAAGGAACTGGCTAAACTTTCAGCAGATGTGACCTTTGCCACAGAGTTCATCAACATGGAAGGGATTACTGTGCTGACACGGCTTGTGGAGAGTGGGACCAAGCTTCTGTCCCAGTAAGGTTCCTGTATTCTATAACTCTGGAACAGGGGTACTGATTTAATAAAACAGGGCCTCAAGCAGAGGCAAATTTTGCTTGTTGAAGTAGCATTAAGCAGCTAACTTTACAGCAAATGCTTGTATAATAATTGAGACAAAATCTTATTTGTCTGTTGTATTGGTGACTTTTTTTTTTTAGTTACAGTGAGATGCTGGCTTTCACCTTGACTGCCTTCTTGGAGCTCATGGACCATGGTATCGTCTCCTGGGACATGGTCTCAATAACCTTCATTAAACAGGTGAGTTTGGATAAAGGGGATGAGTGGATGCTATTTTTTTTCTTTTGTGCTTTGACACAGCTTCCAGGTCCAGCAAAATGACTCTTAGAAGTAGCACAGTGATAGCACAGTGTGATATGATTCCATCTCAGCTTTCTGAGTCATATTTCCCTTACTTTGTCTCATTCACCACAAGGTTTGCAGGGTGGGCATCTGTTGTTGACCTGATGGTTCATCTGGTTTTAGATTGCAGGATATGTCAGTCAGCCTATGGTAGATGTCTCCATCCTCCAACGATCCCTAGCCATTCTAGAAAGTATGGTGTTGAACAGTCAGACTCTGTATCAGAAGATAGCAGAAGAGATCACTGTGGGGCAGCTCATCTCTCATCTGCAAGTGTGAGTACCCACCAAACAATGGTGTGATGCAAATCAGTTTTGTGAATCTCTGTTAATTTGCAAATACATACATTTATCTTTAAAACGTATGAAGATGCTATCTTTAAAGTACTTCTAATATGATGTCTTACTTGAAATTGAGGATTTCTAATGTTTAAATTTAGTGCAACTCAGTGAAAACAAGAAAAAAATTGGGTTGAGCCAAAATGCTGGGGTTGGAAGGCAGTGCCATACCTTTGAGTAATCCTTCCCCATTAGTTCCATTGGCAGAGAGAAAAGTGTTCAGTGGCTTCCATTGACATGGAGAGAAAAAGGACTTCTCTAGTAAGGTTTCTAGCTGTAGCCATATAACAGACTGCATTACCACTGGGCTGTAGTGATGCCCTTCTCTGCTG
The DNA here is from genome assembly GCF_019232065.1 of Centrocercus urophasianus. Lineage (NCBI taxonomy): Eukaryota > Metazoa > Chordata > Aves > Galliformes > Phasianidae > Centrocercus > Centrocercus urophasianus. The sequence continues at coordinate 3,165,519 of NW_024885044.1, forward strand.
AAACTGTCATGCTAAGCTCAGGTCTGCTGTGCTTCAGCCCACACAACCTTCTTGGTAATGGAGCTATACAGAAATTAGGAGAAATTTATAGACTGGTCAGACACTGAAATAAGGCTTCCTAGTGAGATGATTGATGCCCCGTGCCTGCCAGTGTTCAAGAGGCATTGGGATAATTTTTATTAACTTTTTATTAACCCTGAACTGATCAGGCAGTCAGACTTGATGATTTTTGTAGGTCCCTCCCAACTGACTTGTCCTTTTTTATTTTACTGGTGATTTGTCAGATTTTGCAGCTCTGCAGGAAAGATTGGATGGCACTAAAGTAGCTTACCTGAATCCTGCTTGAAATGCAAAAGAGCAGTAAATGTTCTTACACACAGGCAAAGGGCCTGTTATCATCTTATGATCTTCCCATTATTGTTCCTGCAGCTCAAACCAAGAGATTCAGACATATGCCATTGCCCTGATCAATGCCCTCTTCCTGAAGGCACCTGAGGACAAGAGACAGGTTTGTAGTTGCTTAGTTAAACCCAAATAATGCTTACTAAGTTACTTCACATTTACTGCTTGACTGTTGTGCCTTAAAAATTGCATTATTTGGCTAAAGCAGACCTCAGACCTTGCTAAGAACTTAATGCCATTCTGAAACAGCTGCTTATGGAGAAGAAATGTCCCATATAATCATTTGTTCTGGAGACACGTAAGGATTCTCAGAAATGAATTTGAAAGGCCTTAAGAGACAGAAAAAATAATCTGCACAGCATTAATTTTTTTAAGAAACTGCATTCTGTATGGGAGACCAGTGGAAGGCAGAGGGAGGTCGTGGGTAACGTCCTTGATGTTGGATGTGCTTACTTAACACGCACACACAAAAAAGGCAGCAACAGCAAAAATGCATTTCTGAAGTCATATGGGGATATTTCTGATGGCAAATGGGAGAAATGAAGCACCTGCTCTGAGGGACCCTGTGACATCTCAGCCACATGCAAAATGTGTGTATGTCTGTATTGTGTAGCTTTGCTGTGTTAAGCCTTTCTTCTCCAGTGCCCTGTTTGTGTTTTTATTTTTCTGGACTCAGAGCTAAATCTTGTCTGCTTCTCTTTGTGCCTTTTTTTGCTTTCTGCCATCAGGACAAGCTGCTTAACCCGCTAGACCTGCCCATCACTGTAAGTAACTCGAGGCTGGGGGCTGGTCATGCGGAACCATAGGCATAGTAGCTCTTCTCTAGTTTTGCCTCCTTGTATCTTAGAGACAGTGCATACAAGATTCAGATAGTGGATGAGCCTAGGGAAAAAGATGGGGGCAGTCCTGGGAATGTGCTCAGATTATGAAGGGGAGAAAAGATTCAGTAGCATGAGAAAACTGCATGACTTGGCATGTGCAGAAGGTATTAATGATCATACAAGTCTTGCTTTGAAAATTGATACTATGCTATTAAACTAATCAGGTGAAACAAATTTAAAACTGGAGGCAGTTCTTTAGAAATCTGTGTCTCCTTAAACCTAAATAATTCATTTTTTGCTGAAGGTGTAGCCCCTTCAGAAGGAGAACAATGACCTCAGTAAATTTTGCATCATCATCTGAAATTAATCGATGCACTTAACACGTGAAGATGAGAAGGAACATATTCCTCTGTAGGCAATTTAGCCTGGATAATAAATCTCATAGCAAACAATTCTGTGAGATGTATTACTTTTTTCTTTCCTTGAACACAATACACAAGGCCATGAAGGGCTATGAAGATGATTAAGGGACTGGAGCATCTTTCATATAGAGGCTGAAGGGACCTGGTGTTGCTCAACTTGAAGAGGAGAAGGCGTAGGTGGATGTATAAATATCTGATGAAAGGGAATAAAGGAGATAGAGACCAACTCTTCTCAGTGGTGCCTACTGATAGGACAAGCAACAATGTGCACAGTTTAAAACCCAGGAAATTCTGTCTGAACACAAGTGAGGGGAAAAAAAACTTATCTGTGAAGAGTGGTCAGATGCTGGAACAGGTTACCCAGAGATTGTCCTTGGAGATGCTAAGAACCTGACTACTCACTGTGCTGAGCAGCTTATCTAGCTGATGCTGCTTGAACCAGGTGGATTGGACTAGATGACCTCAAGAGGTCACTTTCAACCTGAACAATTTTGTAGTGCTGTGACCCCATCAGGCAGTGAAGTGGGTGTTATTGGACTCTGTGCTACACACAGATCCTTTGGCAGTGGTTAGGCTGCGTGTGTGCTCATGCTTCTTACTATACTGTTAAGAACCATTTAAGTGTCTTTGTCCTTCCCACTGTTTCTGTGCTTCAGTCCCCTCTTACTTTCTCCCATGTGCAAACTAATTACTTCTGAGTAAGAATTCTTTGTGTTGCATGCATGAAAAAATGTTAACAGTGGCCCTTATTTTAGTAGAATAATGCCTCTTATGAGTCACAGTTAAAAATAGTGACTCAGGGCAGTCTGAAACCACTTCCTACTTCATTTAGTTGCTTCTTAAGATACCCTCCACAAAAGCACTGGCTTATTTTGGTTGTAACATGAATGCTGCTTGACTTGGAGATGCTGCAGCTTAGCTATCAGTCAGCATAGCACTCTTGTTTTAGCAGGCTTCTGCTTGGAGCAGAAGTGATAATAGGGACTCAGAATGAGGCTATTACATGTATTTTTATTTACCATACTACTTCTACAACCTGTCAGCAGGGTTGATATGAGCAGTAGGAACAGTCTTGCTGCTCAATCAATAGTACGTTCTGAGTGTATTTGACTAAAACTGCACATCTGCTTCCAGCTCTCCATATGAATTGCATAGGGCTGTGAAGAGATGTGAGGCTGGTAGTCCTTTTGGACCAGGTCGTGTATCACCCAATGGATTTTTCTCACTCAGAAATGTTGCTTACATCAGCAAGCTTCTGATAGTATTCCATCTTGATGTTAGCACTTGTATTGTTCTCCTAGAATGTGGAATGAGATTGCCAGTATTTCAGGAAGTGAATCTTCACAATTTGCAAGGGAAGTGCAGGTTAGGTTTTTGCAGGTGTATGTGCAAGTGGTCCCAGAACTGAAGGCTTACAGCAAGCAGATACTTGTAACTGTTTGTCATCGTGTTTTGATGGTTGGGAAGCTCTCCTCTGGGGAAGGAAGCCAGACAGTAAAGGAAGCAACAGAAAAATTTCCTTTTATTTTTGTAAACTGGAGCAGTTCTTCAGATTGTCCTTAAATTGACTCCTAAACATCTTTTTAGGAGCTGAAACAAAGGGCAGTGCACGTTTTAGAGGGCAAGTTTTGAGATGGATGAGAACTGAACACTGTGTCCTCTGGTCCTTGTTATCTTGGGTATGAACCTAGGTATAGAAAGATGGAGAATATTTACTGGAGGAGCCTTTTGTAGATCACAGGTTCTCGGGGCAACCCACAGTATGCTCCCTGCAGCCATATCTTCTGATACCCAAGTATTGTTAGATGTTCAGTGTTAAGCTAAATTTTCTTCTATTCTTGGTTTACCTTAGTGCCTTCCTCCACATTAATGATGTTTTGTATGGGAGCCATCCATGAATTGTGCCATGGTAAAGATGACCATTGCATCCCAACTTAACTGCTTGCTTTGTGGTGAGACCCCATGCTAAATTGACAGTCTGTGGTGAAAGCACTTTGTCATTTGTCAGCGCTGTCTCCGATTCATAGGCTTCATTCTTTTCCTCCTTTCTGCGTGATGTGGACTTCTTGCTTATGTTTCACTCATTTTTATTTCATCTCTGAATCTCCAACAGGAAATGGCTAATTCATTTGCCCAGAAGCACCTGAGATCTATAATCCTGAATGTGAGTATGTCTGAAAAGGCTGAACGCTTTCTAACGTTTTCTTAATAAAAGTCTCGCTTGTGCACAGTTTAAAGTCTGCTGCCATCACAGCACTTCAGGAAAGTGAAATGTTCAAAAGGGAGTTACCAGCCTGCTGCTTCCTGCTGTTAGAGAGCATTATCGTTATGCTTCTGATGGACTATGAGGTTAAACAGTTGAACCTTCATATGCAGAGATGTAGATGCAACCTGGCATATTGCCTGCAGCTAATACTTCACTGTCCATTTGTATTATATTCATTCCATCCCTTCTCTTTTTTTTCTTTTTTATTTTTTTTCTTTTGCAGCATGTGATCAGAGGAAACTGCCCAATTAAAACAGAAATGGCTCATCAGCTGTATGTGCTGCAGGTCCTGACGTTTAATCTTCTGGAGGAGAGAATGATGACCAAGATGGATCCCAATGATCAGGTCACTATTAGAGCTGATAGAAAGTAGAAGGGGCCTTATTCCTGAGATGCTTTACTCTGCTGAATTTGCAGTAGACTGTACATAAGGTGAAACTGCTGCTCGCACTGTGGTCTTTGAGCTTCTCGTATGCTCATGACTGACTTGCCGTGTGCTGTGGGGCTTTTACAGGTACAGTTGTTGCTGGAAGACATGTATTTTCCTGACCAGTGTGATGCTAGCTGTCAAACTGATTCCTCTGCCTCAATGGAGGGCATGTCCTTTTTCATACTTTTCTTTGCAATGTGCATGGAAGCTGGACAGTTATTAAGAATTCTGTTACTTAAGTATTAAATACATTGCAGTCTTAAACAAGAAGTACCTTAGCATTATCTGAATCCTTGAAGATTGCCTGTAAGTAAACATAGGGCAGTTAAAGGATAACACAAATGAACATGGTGTAATATCCATTATACTGACACTTGCCATTTTGACCTGGGTTGCCTCATTTTATGTAACGTCAATGACCTTTGGCACCTGCTTGTGTTCACTGTGTGAACTCTGGAGAGAGGTGGGTTTTGTGTTAGGGGAAAACGGTGCCCTGCTGCTTGCTTGCATGTTACCATTTCCTTCCCTTCCGTCCCTCAGGCACAGAGAGACATCATATTTGAGTTGAGAAGAATTGCATTTGATGCAGAGTCTGACAGCAACACCATCCCTGGCAGTGGAACAGAAAAACGCAAAGCCATGTATACCAAGGACTACAAGATGCTGGGATTCACTGTATGCACCTAGAGAGTGGGATGGGGTGGACGGGGAGCAACAGAAACAGCTGTTTGCTTCACCATGTTTCTATATCTGACTTGTAGAAACTCAACTAAACTCAGATTTCCAGAACAGATTATTATGATCTTACTGTTTGGATAAGTGCAAGGGCTCATTAGGCACATCCTCTGAAGATACTTATTCTTGAAGAACTCAGAATTGGCCTCTTTTCTAGAAAGTTTAGATAGCAGGTGTCCTAGGTTACCTGTTGGCAAGATGTGAGGGAGTACTTGATAGGCAGGCTGTTGTAAAATGAATTTGGGAAAGAGTCTCACAGCATTTCTTTGGGCTAATTTCTTTGGTTTATTTCTGCACGCTTTGCAGAATCACATCAATCCAGCTATGGATTTTACTCAGACTCCTCCAGGGATGTTGGCATTGGATAACATGCTGTACTTGGCCAAGTTTCATCAGGACACCTATATCAGGGTAAGTAAAGCTGCTGTTCTTTGCAAGTAGCAGCACCTCAGCAACACTTCTGGCTATTTCTTCTGCCCTCTTCCTTTAGATTGTTCTGGAGAACAGCAGTCGAGAAGATAAACATGAGTGTCCCTTTGGACGCAGTGCCATTGAGCTTACCAGGATGCTTTGTGAGATCCTACAAGTTGGGGAACTCCGTAAGTAACATTCGCCTGCAGTCTCCTGAGTGACTGGGCTGATGTTTCCTGGGTTAACACACAGATTGGTGAAGATTCCCGACCATTTGTACTTTGGTCTCTTTTCTGCCTTGTAAGGACAGGGGTAGCTTGGAATTGCATTGTCGGTTTCCCCATAATACTAGTATTGAATTTAAATAAGAGAATTTGTTGTATGTGTTCTGGTTCTTGTTAAAAAACTGAAGCAAGTGGAAGACTCCAGCTTTCTGAAGCTTCATTAGGATGCTGTAAGAAAATCATTCTAGAAACCATCATAAATTTAAAAGTCAAGTAGCTGTGAGAGTCTCAAAAAAGAAAAACAAAAACATTCTAAAGCAATTAGCAACTATAAGAAATTCTGTCAGAGGAAAATGGGAAACAACTGCAAGCAGTCATCTGGGGAGGCTAGTCCAAAAAGAGTGCATCCATTGCAGAGGCTTGCATGATGAAGTCTGGGGATAGTTGCCATAGTTCCCAACAGACTGCCTATGGGGAGACAAAGCATTGAACTGTCCTTATCTCTGTGAGTAAGTACTATTGTACACCACTGCCTTTCTGTCACTGTGGTGGATTGTAGTTACTTCTATTAGCTGTTGTTCTGTATGTTCATGTGATGGTGGTTTCTGTTTATTCCTGAAGCTAATGAAGGCCGGAACGACTATCACCCCATGTTCTTCACTCACGACCGTGCATTTGAGGAGTTGTTTGCCATTTGCATCCAGCTGTTGAACAAGACCTGGAAAGAAATGAGGGCAACAGCAGAAGATTTTAATAAGGTCTGTCAGAGTGAGGAGGCCTTGTAGAATTGCTTGCAGAACAGTGTGTTCACTCATCCTTGGTTGCGTGACAAGTACACTTGGATAAAGAGATGGGGGTGGAGAGTACGTCAGGGCTTCGATGTGGGCTGTAAAGGATAGTCCAATCTTTATTTGGTGTGACCTGAGATCATTCTTTAGTTTGGATCTTCAGAGCCACCAGTACACTGACACTCCTGGCCACGGCTACGTTTTTTGATGCTACTGAGCTGAGCCCTAGATCTTTTCTGCCATTAAACAGCAAAAGTGTGACTTCTCACCCTGCCTATTTCAGGTTATGCAGGTTGTGAGGGAACAGATCACACGGGCTCTCCCCTCCAAACCCAACTCTTTGGACCAGTTCAAGAGTAAACTGCGCAGCCTGAGCTATTCTGAGATTCTGCGACTGCGCCAGTCTGAGAGAATGAGCCAGGATGACTTCCAGTCACCTCCTATTGTGTAAGCGCCCAACAAGAACAATTCCCTGTGCCTGTTGTTGTCACTAGTTCCTGCTTACTCTTCCATGTTTGATTGCCAGGGAGCTGAGAGAGAAAATCCAGCCTGAGATCTTGGAGCTGATAAAGCAGCAGCGGCTGAACAGGCTCTGTGAGGGAAGCAGCTTTCGAAAAATTGGAAATCGCAGAAGACAAGGTGAGGTGACACGAGAGCTGTAGGCAAAAAATACCTAATGGATTAACTTGTCAGCAGCGTGTTGCCAGAAAGGGAAGCTGGCAACCTGATCTGTCTGTAGCAACCAGTAGTTTGGGATGGAAGAAACGTGTGTTTCTGAGAATACAGCCATCTCCTCATAAACAGCCAGTAATGCTGAGGAATTGAAGGGGTAGAGAGATTGGTCAGTGGCTGTGAGATCTCAGGTGAACGATCCTGCTCAGCCTGCTCTACTTTTTCTGAGTTCCAGAAAGATTTTGGTATTGTCGCCTTGCTCTGAACCACAAAGTGCTACACTATGGAGATCTGGAAGACAATGCCCAGGGGGAAGTGACCTTTGAATCCCTGCAGGAAAAAAGTAAGTCCCAATTACCACTCTCTGAACACAGTAAGTGTTCTGTGTGTTGCCATCTAGTGGTTCTAATGAGGACCATCCCAGAAAAAAGGATGACTGTGGCTGAAGCTCCTAACGACCATGAGATACATATTTGACCCTTGCACAAATCCTTTGAGCTCTGTCAGTTGCTTGGCATTTCTTAGAACAGACAACTGTAGGGATGTGCTGCTCGTAATGTGTCTTGGAAAACTGCAGTAATGAGTTAGAAAACAGGAAAAATGCTCAGTTGCAAAGACAAAACAAAGTGCTGTCTCTTGATAAGTGTTTCCTCTGTGTGAGTTTTACTTTTCCACTGTTAGTTCCAGTTGCAGATATCAAAGCCATTGTCACGGGGAAGGATTGTCCACACATGAAGGAGAAAAGTGCACTGAAGCAGAACAAGGTAACTGCTCTGTTTTTCGACTATAAATAATACCTAAAGGTATGGAGATATGAAGGCCAGAAGCAAACATGAAGAGTAGTTGGTCTTCTCAATTGGCAACTTCTCATTGCCCTGCTTCAAAACAGAAACAAAAAACAAAACAATTATCTGGACTTTTTCCATATGATTGAAGTGTGCTGTGAGCTTTTATGCCAGTTGTTCTGTAGGCCACTAATGCTGCTATAGGGAGGTGTACTGAGCTGCAGCAAGACTGCTGTTCTTGTGTGAGCATTCTGAAAGCAATGTAATGTTTTGTTCCATCAGTGAGTGAGAGATTCTTTTCCATTCAGGAAGTGTTAGAATTGGCCTTCTCGATTCTGTATGACCCAGATGAGACCTTAAACTTCATCGCACCTAATAAATATGAGGTAAGAAGCACAGCAATTAACTACAGAATCATAAAATAATTCTTGAGTTGAAAGGAACCCACAAGGCTCATCCAAGCAAACTGCTGGCTCCACACAGAAAAAAGCACAATTCAAACCCTGTGCCTGAGTGTTGTCCAAGCTTGTTGAACTCTGGCAGGTGTGTGGCCATGACCACTTCCCTATGGAGTGAAGGGACAGAATATAGAACAAGTCTATTGCAGGAGACTAAGCACAGTCAGTTGAGCCTCATTGAAAAGGCATTCTTCATTTTGTCCCATTTGGTCCCTTGTTCCTTCTTACTGTTTGCTTTTTGTGCTGGTAGGCCCCACTAGAAGCTCTTGTCACTCCCTGTGGAGCCTTGGGCTCACGCTTACCACCTCTGGGTTTCCGACTTAGTTTGGAATCTGTGCGCTCTGCTTTGTTGTTTTTCTGTTGGGTTTTGCAGTTTGCCCCCCTATTTTGGAGCTGTGTAGGGGAATCAATAATGCCTGGAGTTGTCAGCTGTCCTCTTCTCCGCAGTACTGTATCTGGATCGATGGGCTTAACGCTCTCCTGGGTAAGGACATGTCCAGCGAGCTGACAAGGAGCGACCTGGACACGCTGCTGAGCATGGAGATGAAGCTGCGGCTGCTGGACTTGGAGAACATCCAGATCCCCGAGGCGCCGCCGCCCATCCCCAAAGAGCCGAGCAGCTACGACTTCGTGTACCACTACGGCTGACGGGGGCTGCGGTCCGGCCCGCTGGAAGCTCCCGGTGCGCGGCCGTCCCGGGCGTTCGGCCGCCGTGCGACTTTTGTACGAGTTCCAATAATAACCAATAGCACGGCAGCGGCTCCCGGGCCTCCTTCCTTCCGCCCGCCTCAGGTCCCGCCTTCCGCCGCGTCGTCAGCGGCGCGGCCCGGCGCTGCTCCTCGCGGCGCTCCGCGGGGCCCCGGGCGGGCGCATGGGGACGGGCGCGGCGGCGCTGGGCCGGGCGGCGCTGGTGGCGGCGCTGGTGCTGCTCTACTACGGCTTCTCCATCGGCATCACCTTCTACAACAAGTGGCTGATGAAGGTGCGGGGCGGCGGGCGGAGGGGCGGCGGGCAGGCGGGCGGCGGCGGTGACGGCGGCTGTCGGTCCCGCAGAGCTTCCCGTTCCCGCTGCTCGCCACGCTGCTGCACCTCCTGCTCATCTTCGCGCTGTCGGCGCTGTGCCGCGCCGTGCTGCGCTGTCGCTCCGGGCGGCCGCCGCCGACGCTGTCCTGGGCCGAGTGGCTCCGCCGAGCCGCGCCCGCAGGTACGGGCGGGGATGGGGCGGCGCGGGCTGCCCGCGGCTTTGGCCGTGGTTGTGTTGCGTGCGGGATGACGGCAAATACCTCCGGCCGGGGAGGTGTTCAGACGTCGGTAGCGTCTCCCTGAGCCTCCGCTGAACGGACCCAGCCCTCGGCCTCTCCTCGTGGGAGTCGTACCGCTCCGTTCATCTGTTTGTGGGTCTGTGCTGTGTTCCTGCCCTTTGTGTTTCCCTTGTGCCGGGGGCCCGGTGTCGGGCTGCGGCCTCACCAGTGCTGAGTAGAGGGCAAGGATCAGTTCTGTTGATCTGCTGGTGACACGTGGCCCAGAGGTGGCTTCCTTAGCAGCAAGGAGGGCACGCTGCTGCCTCGTGTTCACTGTGGTGCCCGCTGGGTCTCTGAGGTTTTCTGGAAAGCTGCCCTCCACCCGGGCAGCCCAGCACCACTGCTGCCTGGGGTTGTTCCTTCCCGAGTGTGATTACCTGCCCCTATCCGTAGTGAACTTCATTAGGTTTTTGTGAGCAAAGCTCTCTGGCCTGTCAGGATCCCTCTGGGTGACTGCCTGACCCTCTGGTGCATCAGCAGCTCCCCCGGGTTCACGTGGATTTACTGAGTGCACTTTGCCCCATCATCCAAATCTGTAGTGAAGATACTGAGCAGGTCTGGACGCAGTATTGACACCTGGGATATCCTGCTCATTACTGCCCCCCAGCCGCACTCTACCACTTATTGCTGCCCACTGGGCCGTGCTGTGCGGTCAGTTTTTGATCTAGCTGACTGCCCATCCAGCCCATGCTTCAAGAGCTTCACCGTGTGTATTTTCTGGGAGTCAGAAGTCTGGGAAGACAGTATCCACTGCTCCCCTCTCCTCCATCAGGACAGTGATTTCATTATAGAAGCTTATCAGATTGGACATGCAGGATTTCCCCTTGCTGAATCTCTGCTGACTACTACGCCTGATTTTCTTCTCCTTCACATGCCTGGAAATGGTTTTTAAGAATACCTGTTCCATGAGGTAATCTCAGCCTTTTGCTGTATGTACTGTGCCTGGAGTTGTTCCTTCCCAAGTGCTCCCTGCCCTCATCCTTGTTGAACTGTGTGAGGATTTTGTCAGCAAACCTCCCCAGCCTGTCAAGATCCCTCTGGATGGCTGTGTGAGCCTCTGGTAAACAAGCTGCTCCTCGCAGTCTTCTTCTGAGCCCAGTGTTTCTGTTATATTAGCAGCTTTCTCTGGTTGGAATTTAGCCTTTGTCTTCAACTTGAATCACAGGGAAAAGGATAGAAACAAATCTGAACATATCCAGGCTGTGCTGGTATTGAAAAGTTTGTGAGAAAAGAACCTTTCTTTTTTTTCTGGCTCTGCTCTATGTTTGTGGTCAGTTAGCAGAGTTTTTCTTTTGTGGGGTGGAAGACAATTAACTTCAGAACATTTTCTTTGATTCTTCAGCTTTGTCAACTTCCTTGGATATTGGGCTGAGTAACTGGAGCTTCCTGTATGTCACCGTCTCCCTGTGAGTACAGATCTCATCTTCCTTGGGAGTCGTCTGGTGGGGTTTGGAAAGTGCTGCATTGGGATCAGTATCTGGAGCTGCGTGTGGCCTGGTGGGGTTGCCATGCAGGAGCTGTGTTAGGCTGTCTGGCAGCTGCATAACACTGATCTCCTTCCCAATAGTGCTTTGCTGGGAAGGACTGCATTGGAAGATAACGGTAATGTATTTTGGTCTTTGCAGCTACACGATGACCAAATCCTCTGCCATCCTCTTCATCCTGCTGTTTTCACTGCTCTTCAAGCTGGAGGAAATGGTAAGGGGTGCAGTGCTTTGAGGAGGCTGAAACTCAGGTGCAGGGAGGCATGAAATGCATGAGAAACATAATCAGAGCAGGGATGCTATTGCGTGGATGACTGAAAGAGTTAACTGTCCAGCTCTAGGAGACCTTGTAGTGATTTTGTGTTTGCTCTCACCCAGAGGGTGGCATTGGTGCTGGTGGTTGTGCTCATCGCTGGGGGGCTCTTCATGTTCACCTACAAGTCCACGCAGTTCAACACACAGGGGTTCATGCTGGTGCTCTGTGCCTCTTTCCTTGGGGGTGTTCGCTGGACTCTCACACAGATCCTTATGCAGAAGGCTGAACTGGGTATGTAAAGAGCAGGAACTGGGAGGCGGTGCTGGCAAAAGGTGGGGAATAAGGAGGCTGTAACTTAACTGCAGAAGCAAGACCTCTTGTCTAAGGGACAGCGTTTGAAACCTGGGATGGGGATCGTCTGTTGGTGGGTAATAAGGATTCTTTGGCCTCTGCAGCAGCATCAGCCTGGGCATTGCAGAGAAGATTTATATCTACATGTAGTACTAATAGCTTGAGGAACTGTTTACTCTGTGGCTTCTTGTTACCATTATTGATTCTCTTCTTGCAGGGCTCCAGAACCCCATTGATATCATGTTTCACCTGCAGCCACTCATGTTCCTGGTGCTCTTCCCTCTGTTTGCAGTGTTTGAGGGTGCGTGAGTTAATTAGGAAAAGCAGGGGTAGCTTAATAGAGCTGTTGGGAGTTTGCTTAGCTGATTCAAGATGATTCATGCAGAGAAGTGAACATCTGTGAACTTTACAAAGCAATCCTGGAGTTACAAGGACCAAGATATAATTGAAGTAGAATATCACAGAGCACATAAGAATTGTAGCTTGCCACGCTTGTGGAAATAAGGGGAACACTCAAGCTCAACTGAGCCTTTTGGGGGGGGCCCTGGGGGTTGGGAAGGGTTCTCTGCTACTCACTTTCTTGTTCCTAGGCCTGCCTTTGTCCATATCAGAGAGGCTTTTCCATTTCCATGAAGCAGGAGTGACGTTCTGTATGGTAGGAAAGCTGTTGTTGGGTGGAATTCTTGCCTTTGGTCTAGGCTTTTCTGAGTTCCTCCTGGTTTCCAGAACATCTAGCCTCACCCTTTCTATTGCTGGCATTTTTAAGGTAAGGCATGGTTCCTGTTCTAATACTAAAGGGCAAGTACTGAGTCGCCCCTAACAAGCCTAATGTGGTGGGAACTTCCTTACAGCCTCAGAAGTCATCTCCTGTGATTTTTATTCTCCTCACGCAGGAGCTTGATGCTTTGACTTGCTGTCTTTGCAGTGAGGGCTCGTGTTCCCTGCTGCTCTGACAAAAAAGGGCAGAGAAATTAAATATGTTAAGATCCAAAGTTTGGTGGGATCTGGGAGAAACTAGAACGTGTGGGCCTCATGAGTGATGGAGGGTGTGGGAGGGAGGAGAGTTAAGAAGAGTGTTTTCTTGCATCAGACCTGGATAAGGTCTGGTAAACCTTACCCCCAGGTAAACCTCTGGTTTATCCTTACCCCAGGTAAACCTCAGTCTGGTTTTCCATGTTCTGTCCTTCCTTGATGAGTGCAATGCATGTACTTCTGAGCTAGTTGGTGACACGTGAAACTCAGCTATGTAGTAAACCTATAACTTCCAGATTAGATGAGTAGTTCAATCAGGGGACGTAAAATCCCCACTCCCAGTTTGACAGGTTGTTCTGATTCTGGAATCTGTTTTTAGAACTTTCTACACATGGAAGGACACTTGGTGGAAATCAGCAGCCTGACATCTTGATTTAGGCTTGAGCTGCAAAATAACTTATTCACATCACGTCAGGTCCTGTGCTGCCACTTGTCATGTTTTTTCTTTTCACAGGAAATCTGTGTTTTATTCCTTGCCACACACTTGCTGGGAGACCGCCTCAGTCTCTTGAACTGGCTTGGCTTTGCTGTCTGTCTGTCAGGAATCTCCCTTCATGTCATTCTCAAAGCCGTAAATTCCAGAGGTGATTCTGTTTTCAGTACCTTTGTGTTTCTCTGTAGGCGTTCTTGCAGTTTCACCAGGAGCTGCACCTGATTCCAGCTGCTTGCCAGCAGCAGGGTTGAGCTGGCTTTTAGTAAATGAGCTGTCTGCACGCAGGTGAGAAAACACTGAATCTACACAAGGAGAGGCACTCTGAGCCTGACCTGGAGCTGCTGCTGCACCACGCTGAACATGGGGAGGAGGAAGAAGATGTTGGAACCCTACAACAACACTGAATGAACGTGAAGCAGAGTCCCCTGCTCTGTGCTTACCAGGTCTGTCTGACAACTGCCTAGGAAGGAGGTCCAAGATTCTCTGTCTTTGACTTTCCAAAGGGGAATGAGGGTCCAGTGGGAGTCGTGCTGTTGTACTGCGGTGCGAATGCTGCACAGAAAACAAGGAATACGCTTTGCTGGAGAGCAGACTTGGAAGATGAATCCCAGTTCAGCAGAAGTGAATGGTGAGACTGGGAAATGCTATAGAAAACTTTCTAGGGAATCCTGAAGGCTTTATATTGACATTGTAGACCATGAACTGCGGATCAAGTATGGACATATCTGGACTGCAGGCTGAGTGGTTCCAGGATGGTTTTAGTGGTGTTTAGGCTTTAGCTCCAAAGAGGAAGGTAGGTGCATCTTCCTGTGCTTGTTTTGTGGTTCTGGCAAATGGGAGCTCCTGTCTTTGTGGGAGCAGATAATTGCATGTAATTCCCAAGACTTGTCCCAGTGAGAAAGCGCCTTTGTGCTTGGTGACCTTCGTGTATGTATGAAAGAGGGATGCTTACCTATCTGCTGGTATTTGGGACCAATTAAATTCAGCCAAATTATGTTGGGCAGAGAAAGAACGAGGGTGCAGGGAGTCCTGCTGGCCCTACAGCCAAGGTGGCAGAGGGTGCATTTAGCTTGAGCAGTGAGCTTTTCAGAAAGTATGTGAGTATTTTTTATGTCTGGTTGGTTGGTTTTGGTGGTTTGGTTTTTATTTTCAATAAACTAGTTTTCTGATTCCCTACTGTCTGCACATTATGTAGCTGTGCTTCAGCAAGCAGAGATCATTTCTCTTTTGAACTTTCTCTCAGACCCACAGTGTCCTTTCTACTGCATGCCCAATTGATTTGGACAAATACTTGCTCATCAGCAGGTTGCTTGACCTCTAGGATTAAGGGTCCTGTTTGCCAGCTGAGGAGGATTTGCCTACCTTGATGTGCCAACAGGACCCTGTATCCTAAGAACACGTAGTATTCTGTTTCACTGTTGGAACCTTATGTCTGCCCCAGTGGTTTGGGTCAGTGAGAGCTGAAATTTGGTCTGGGGAAATGGAATAGCGCAGGATTTAAGGTGTATCTATTGTCTTTATGCTGAGCCTGAAATGAGGTTGGGCAGCAGCTTTTTATTTTTCTCTGCCTGGCAGAATTTTCACCTCTCTGGCAGTTTTGTTCGCTGTGTGAGCTTGTAGAGTTTTTGAGGTGGGAATGACTTTGAGAACACTTCCCAAAGGTTCAGCAATGCAGGCTTTCTCTTGAGCGGAGCTGAGCATTTAAGTGAATTTGTCATACTCTGAGAACCTGAAACATCTTGACTGGTTGCTCCTCCATTGATTTTTACTCGGTAGCTTTGAGACAGGAGGCCTTTCTTGGTGTCTTTAATCAGGATCATATCTGGAGGGGAAGAAAAAAAAAATGGTTCTGAGGAAAACTTTTGTTAATGCTGATCATTTTTCATCGTGTTCTAAAGGATCCTGGTGTCTTGCTTTAAAGCAGACAGCAGGTGGAGCAGCTACTTCATGCAAAGCTCCTGAAGCAGTGCTGGTGGCCTGGCAGCACCCCAGGGGATCCTGTGTGCCAAGTGGGACGTGTCCTGGAGTGGGAATGGTTTGTTCTGTCACTGGCTGGATTTTTCCAATAGTTAGGGCTCCTGATGCTTCCACTGGGGTTCACCTGTTTGCCCTACTGAGAGGTGTAAGCACCATCTTCTTTTGTAAGCACTAAATACTGTTTTTACATACTGGGGGGCAATGATGCTTTCTGAATGTGGGCTGTGCAGCTGCTCTTTGCCTTTCCCTTTTCACTCTCCTTGGAACTTTCTACTCTTGGCTTCTTTTTACTGCGTAGTTCTTCGGGTTGGATTTCAGGTCCCTGCAAATCAGAGGTAAGGTGACTTTGTTCACAAAGATTTGCATCCCATATGGTGCTGAAAGATAAAATTTAATTGTGCCTGTGCAGGTTCTTGGGAGCTGTAGGGCTCTGCAGTCTGTTGCTTCCAGAGTTTCTTCTTTAAGGCGAAGGAGTTGATGCCCTGCAGCCTAGCGTCCAACATTTTGCATTTCTGACCTAGATACAACTTCTTAGTGACAAATGCATCACTGACATTTACTCCAGTTATATGTGCTGCTAATACCTTTTGGAACAGAGATAGTCAGGGCCTGCTGTTGTCACTGAAGCTGTTGTAGATTTGGGTGTACAGTGAGAGGAGTGAGGTGGTCGTGCATACCCTTCTCTCACCAGCCCTAAGTCAGGAGCTGCTTGAAGATGGGAGCTCATCATCTTTTGTGCCATTGTGTTGGCACAGTTTGGTTCGCCTCTCTTTCCCAATGGGAGACTGTGAAGGTTGGACATGCTGGAATGCATGAGCGCTGCAGTGCTGAGAAGAGCTGTGTGTGTGGCAGCGTGGGTATGCCAGCACCTCAGGTGGGGAGAACATGCACACGTGTTCCTGCTGGGGAGGTCTGTGCAGAGCTGCACACACTGACACACAGCCAGGCACAGGAAATAGAGGGCTGTGGTTGAATATTGATGATGTTTGAACTAATTAACGAGTGGAAGCAAAGCTGGATGAATCTCAGAGGTGCTGCCCTCCTTCCACAAGTTGTGTCCTTGCCTATAAGGCCGGGTGTTTACATGGACTCTGGTTTTTGCTCCCTGCCTGCACCCAGGAGGTCTCTTCACTTGAGCAACAGCTGCTTGCCTTCCTGCTGGTATTTCAACGCAGCAAACACTCTGAGGGCAAGGAGAAATCGTCCCTGCAAACCCCTTTGCACTTCCCAGTTCTCTGCCCAGAAAACAAGGTCTTATCACCAAGCTTACTGTCAGGGCTCACATGCATTTGTGATTTTTGCCATGGCAAATTCTTGCCCCTACTTCAGTGCCAAGGCTCTCCCTTTCAGCACTGCAGTGTTGAGGTTTTGGTGTTCACAGCCTTAAGTCCCTGCGCTCCAAGGGTGGTGAAGAACCTTTGCTCCTAGTCTGCACCCCGTGCATGGGAATGACACCTCTTCATGCAGTCACGCTTACCTGAGAGGTAGGTTGGGAATGGCCTTATGGGCAGAATTGTTCGTCTTGTTTTGCATTAGGAAAGGTGATGTAGCCAAAACAGGGCTGTCTGAGAGTTAAGAAAGCGGTGGTGGTGGCTTTAGCTTCCCTCTCCCAGGTGGTCTTCTTTCTGGCAGGAGCAGGGAGGGAGTGAGGTCTGTGAGGCTGGCTGGAGCTTGAGGCAACACCCAAGTGGCTGCCCTGCTCAGGACCTTGCTGGGAGCAGAGCTGCTGCTGCTGCTGCTGCCTTGTGGCAACTTGCCCGGTGAAAAGTAGCAGAATTGACCGTGCAATTGTTAATGAAAATCACAAGCAGAAAAATGGAGCCAAGGCCTGTGATTGCACTAATTGGTGGCATCCTCATGAATGTGCCAAGAGCCATTCTCCTGATCTCTGCCTAGTAATTCTTCTCATGTCATGTTTCAGCATCTCCTGTGTGAGGCAGACCCTGCCTGGCGGATGTGATAAGTGTGGAAGTTGATGTAGAGCTGCTCCTTTGTGTTCAGATGCTGAAAGCTTTCAGTGGAACAATCTGTGAAGAAGGTGTTGGAGTTGGTGCTGGGTATTGCAGCCTTGCATTCTCCATCTGTGAGATGAGCTGGATCAGCCCAAGCCAAGCAGGAACTTCTTGGATTCTCTCAGCAGGCACCACTGCCAAGAGCTCAGTTCTGTTTTCTCAGGTAGCTCCTGTGTGGGTACTGATTGCATTGAGGGCCCCCAAAGCCATCTCTTCCCTAGGCTGAACAAACCTGGCTCCCTGTGCTTTTCCTTCCAGAGCAGATATTCCAATCCCTGAATGCCTTGCTGGTTCTCTACTGAACTCATTTCAATTCGTCTGTGTCTTTTCCTGTATTGGGGGGAAGTTAGATGCAGTATTCTTCATAGGGTTTACAAAATATGGGTACAGATGGATCGCTTCCCTTGACCTATCACCTGCTGCATAGCTAGCAATTAAAATGCCAGTGCGTGTAGCTGGCTCATGTTTAATGTCTTGTTTCCTGAGATGCCCTGGTTCTCTTCGTAAGAGGAGCTGGAAAGCCAGGGGTAATCCTGCAGGCACTTGGACAGGGTGCTAGGCTGCCCTGATAGGCTGCTGTTGTGGCACAGATACCACGGGTATTCCCTGTGCTAGTGTGAGTTTAAAAACTATGGTTTTGGAGGACTTGACTTGCAAAATTGTTAAGACAGGGACAGTGATATTGGAGTCAGGCCTGAAAGAGGAGGGGTGGGCAAGAGCATGTGGCATACTGCTGTCACTGGGCTGGCATGGCTGACATCTGTCCAGATTCTGGAACGGGTGCAGATTGGCCTTGCTATAATAAGCTCTGCAGGCAGGGTCTACTCCCAGCTCTCAAAAGCCTGCAGATCCTCAACTTTTTCTTGTCCTCTGCATGTTCTATGGAGCTGGATGCTCCTTTTGCCCAACACTTTCCTCCAAATTTGTTTCTTGTGAGAGAAAACAGCAAACTCAGCATAGCTTTTGCCCTGGGACAGGTCTTTGGCTTCCTTGACACAAGTGCACTGTGAACATTCTCCCCAGTTTCCTTCCAGGAAGTTGTCCTCAATCTGCCAGTGCTCCTCAGCATCTGACCGCCTACCTGTGCAGGGTGCAGCCTGCAGGATTCCCCTTGAAGCTCTCATTCTTCCCTACATCTGTATTCTTTGATGCTCGGCAGCCTCGCCCTTCCTGTTAACACTCTTATCAGAGCCCACAGCTGAACTCCCCTGCTGTTGGCACAGGGAGGGGAGGCAGTTCTGCACTGCAGTCTGATGGGCTTTGGTGTGGGTGGTAGGAACAGTGTGATGAGAAAGGAGCCCATGTGTGAGGGGGGGGGGCCTGGAGGAATATTCTTGTTACCTGTCCTCTCACCAGCCTCAGAAAGGAAGCCTTGCTCCCACCAGGGGTGACCCCAGCCATCCCGGTAGCCATCCTAGTAGTAGTGCTGTCCATTGTGGGTTTGGGCAGAGGTGGGCACTGATCCCGGGTCCGTCCCCAGGTGGCAGGTGAGACCAGGGGCTCAGAGCTCCCTTCACACTGTGCTGCTGGACCTCGTGCTGCCAGCTTCATGGATTTTAAGGCCTGAAGTGACTGTTCAGTTATCCGGGGGCCCTGTGCAACTCCAAGTGAGAAATGCCATTATCTTCTTTAGCCTGTAATGAACTGAGTATCTCTCAGCTGATGTATTTTCCGTGACAGGATGGAGGATGCTAGGAGGCAGAGCAGATGGCACTTCCCTGGTAGCGTGGCCCAGTGCCGTGTTTCCTATTTGCACTTGCTTGACTACAAGCTCCAGCCTCTTTTCTTCACAAAGTTAAAGAGCTCTTTCACACCAAGTATTTTCTCTCTGTGAAGTGCTTACAATCAAATCACCTCTCAGGCTCCCTTTTTGGTGAGATAACAGACTGAACTCTTTCATTCTGTCTCTGGCAAATGTTTTTTCCAGCCTCCAAATCACATTTGTCATTCTTCTGTACATCCTACTTTTCTTTTTTTTTTTTTTTCAAAATCCCTTTAGAAATGTGGGCACCAGAACGGATCATCAGCGCCATCCCACTCACCACAACCATCCACATCTCTTCTTTCCCCACTAATAGCGTATGCAGGAGACAGAGTGCTCTGTGTAGAGCAAAAAAGGACTCTGTGGCCCATGAATGACTGATTTCCCCTCTACCTGATATTAGCCCAGGTGGGTCAGTCTCACTGTCATTGCCCGCTGTCAAACCCACCAGGTTGGCAGGTCCTGGAGGGTAAGAGAACAAAGAACAGTGAGTTTTTGCTGGGAATTGTATATACTGTTGTTTCCATCATTGGTACTTGACCCTTGGTTTAGCTGCCTTCCCCACTGCCCTGTCATCCATGGAAAAGCAAGCAAATGGAGGCTTTAAACAGAGAAGAGGAGGGGAAGGCATCTGACCAGAAAAAGACACAGAAAACAAGGAATGAGAATGGTGAGAGAAGCAGTTGGGTATACAGCTAGAGGGCATGAGTGCAAGAACTCATTCTGTCCAGCATTGAAAGGGCTTTGGTGGGGCACAGAACTGTCCTACAAGACCCCCTCTAGCATATGTAATCCTGCTATCTGAGTTGCTCTTAAACTTCTCAGCTTTGCAGGACTGGGTGATTGCTTTATCAGAGCTGCTTACATTAACAGGCAGTAATGGGCACCTGTGCTAAAGAGCCTGCTTTAGATTACTGCTGAATGCAGATCAAACTCTCTACAGCTGGCAGATTACGAGGGGGAGGAGTGGTAATGCTTACGTTTACTCTGTCTTTCCAGCAGGTGCTCCTCTTCCCCCAGGGCTGAAGCATTTTTGGTGTTTGTTTCTTGTGCCTTAAATCTGCAGTGGCACCAGCCAGGGCTCCATGGGAAGCGTAGCTGCGTGCTTCTCAGGAGCGTGGAGGACAGGCGCAGCTCACGCAGTGCTCATCTCTATTCTTTGTCACGTGGGTGTTTCTTACAGAAGCTTCTGCTAAAAATCTTGCCTTGAATGGTGAAGGTGTGAGAGGAATTTGGCCCTTGGCTGTTCCCTTAGCACTCCCTGTGCACTGGGCTCAGCCCCTTTCTGTTGCCATTCGTCATTTCTGATCCAGTAAATAACAGTACAGTGAGGGACTGATGTAGATTGTGGGTAGGAGTCCTGGTGTAAGGAAAGAAGGAAAAATGGAGGGTCTCTGCAGAGGGAGAGCACTGGGCTGTGTGATGGAAACGCAGAGGGTTGGCTGCAAGCACCTGAGGATAAACCATGCTGGTGTTTCAGGAGTGCAGCAGCCTAGTGGATCCCAGGTGGTGAGGAGTCCATGTGGGAAGCAAGGCCTTTGTAGGCTTCACTACAGGACTCCTGTCCCACAGTTCTGAGAACCATACCTTGAGCAGTAATAAATTGACCTAAGCTGCACTGCTCACCCTTGGCTCTGTCTCTGCAGGCTGCAGTGCTCTGGCAGAATCTCATGAGAGGCACCCAGTGTCTGTTGCAGGGGAATGCAGCGGCTGTCCCACTGCCACGCACATCCAGTGCTCACGTAAGTGGCAAGAGTGGGTGCAGAAGGAGTTAAATAGTGCTGGGAAAATTGGTATTTAATCCAACACGGTCCCTTCTAGCAAACCTAGATGGGAAAATGCCTCCCTGTTGGAAACGGTGCCTCTCAGAAATGGAAATGCAGGATGGCTGGGGATTAGGGTGCCTATCGCTGGAAATGGGTTTCTTATCGTCTCTGTGTTGAATTGGTGGGACAGCCTCTGAAAATTGAATTGCCTTCCCTGTTTCTGTCTCTGCCATTGCATCCCTCCTGTGCTGTAGCTTTGCACTTGCTTTCCTGCCTCTGGTCTCCCTTGTCCCTATGCTCAGCAGAGCAGTGTCTGTCTGCAAGGCGTTCACGTCTGTGGAGCGGTGCTGCTGTGGGCAGGGCTGGCTGCATTAGAAGGGCTTCATCCTTGGGACTCCCAAGGCCGGGATAAAGACCCTTTCCAAGCTTCCTTCCAACTCTGCAAGGACAGTAGAGGCAGGGCCTGACACAGGGCAGTGCGTGAGAAGGCTTGGGATGATCAGAAGACATCAGACACAACTGGAAAGGAGGACTAGTGGTGAGCAGCTGGGGGAGAAACCAGACTGAACATGCAGCAGGAAAGAGACTGGCTGACTTCTCATGAGACAAGAAGCAGCCTTGATCCCAGGGCTTTGCTGTGCCATGCAGAGGTGTGGCATCCCACATCTTGGGCTGTGACTGTGGTGGTCATTCGTCCTCATTCCTCCTTGCAGCTTGTCTGTGGTGCGAAACACGTGCCACAAGCATCAGTCTGTACACAGCTCTGTGCTGCTTTCAGGCAAACCCACGCAGCGTGGCTGTTCAGTGCACCTGTATCTTTCTCTGCCACCTGTGGATCTTGCAAAGAAAAAATGATGGAGCAGACATTATGGGAGCCAGCACAGAGCTGTCCCTGTGTCACCTGTGGATACTGAGGGTCACCCAGCTGGGCTGTGCCTGGCCTGGATGTGCATTTTATCACCTGGGGCTCTCACAGCCCCTTGGGTGTGTGGTCATGTGTTTAACAACTATTAAAGCAACTTCTGTTTCATTTTGGGCTAACGCTGATAAATCAAGGTGACTTTGGGGAGAGAAATAATTCCTTTCCTCGGATTTGCATAATCCTGGCTGGTGATATGATAATGGTGTTTGTTAAAGACAGGACACAATAAATTAATACTGTTAAGTTGTTGCTGCAATCTGCAAAGCAGGTAATTTACTGTGGGTGCAAAGGAGAGAGTGAGTGCTGCAGGCACAGTCATAGCCTCTGTCCTCAGGTTTCACTATGTGCACCTGGGTTCACTGACGTGTTGCTGCAGGACAAGCAAGGAAGAGCTGGTGTGATGCATAGATAAGAGAGAGGTGCTTGGTAGAGGTGCATTGGAGTCTCACTCGTTCCCTGGGCTGCAGCTGCAGTTCCAGAGCCATCCTTGCATGTCATATCCCACTGGAATCCTAATGCACCATTTATCTCTGCAGCTTCACAGCTCTATTAGAAGGAAGATGCTGTGTGGGAGCCAGAGCTGGGTTTCAAGCTAATTGGATTCTGTGTCTCCGTGGTTTCCCATGTAGGCAGGCAACAGGGATTAGTTGTAGTGCTTCTGAGGAGCAGAGGAGAGTTGAGGATGACCTGCATGGGGATTTCCTCCTGCATAACCCCTGCTGCTAGCAGAGGACTTTTTAAACAGGCTGTTGAGGTGGAAGGGCTGGGAGCAGCATGTCCTTAATCTTGGGTAGTGTTGCTGCCTGAATTTCGTGTTCTCTTCCTAATTCTTTGAGCCAGGTGCTGTTCTCTTTCCAGAGAATAAACCAGCTCAACCAGCCTCCTGGTACTGTTCTGGTCTCTCCTGCTAGCCCCTTGTAGGGGAAACCAGATGGAAATCAAACTGTTAGTATCTCCAGAGCACAACTAACCACCTGCCAGAGTTACTCCCCTTTGCCTCCCTGCTCCCAAGCCTAGCTACTGGCTGGAAGCAGTGCACATCAGATATCCATCTTCCCCAAGTTCCTAGTCTGCCAGGGGAGGAATGGAATTCACCTCATTAACATAGATCTATTCCTGTATAAACATTTCATTGCTTTAATTGCAAGCCAGTCATACTGCAGGCAGTGGTGGTGGCAACACCTCCATTTACACTGAGCATTGGAGGCAGCAGGGTGTGTATGGAACGTGTCTGAGTGCGTACAGGGAGGACGTGCCATGGTGTCTGCATGCAGAAGCGTGTGCTGTGCAACGCAGTGTCAGCTGGTCTGGGTAAGTGGCCCTTCTTCCTGGCAGTAGTGAGGCCCTGGGGCCCCATCCAGCTGAGCACCAGTGCAGGAGGATGCACCCAGGCAATGGTCTGTTGGACTGACAGCTCTGTGTGTGCAGAGGGGTTCTTGACAGCCTGCTGCTGCATTTCATGCTCTCTGCTCTCCCACATTCTCACCCAAACGTTAATTTTACGGATGCCTTTATAAATCTCACCGTTTTCTCCTGTTCATGGGCTTCATAGATTTCATCATGCTGAGAGATGGCACTTCTGGCCTCTGGTACCAAGCTATCAATTTAATACTCTGAGTGTAATAAAAAACATGGGATGGTATTAAGTCACAATTACTCTGCTGCTCTTTGCTGTAACTCCTCCTGTTCCATCTGAAAACCTGGGATCCGGAGTACGTGCATCAGCTGCTGGCAGAGCTACATGCACAGGACAGCCAGCACATCCCAGCTTGGAGCTGCCCGTTTCCCAAACTGTGAGCTGCTCTCCTGCTTGCCAAGAATACAGAGGTATCCCTGCTTCTGTCAGACCAGACCATGCAGATGTTGAGATTGCTGCCATTCATTTTCCAGGTCTGTTCAGTAAATGTGGACCCGTAAGAGTCATTTTTTTTCTATTCTGTTCTGCTGGTTTGTGAAGTTGGGACATTTCTCATACAGAAGGCTCCTACAGCAGCCCAGCCGCAGGGTGCAGTGCATGCCCAGGTCCCAGCTGACCTATCACTCGAACAGCGACAGCAGATGGATGTGAAAAGCCTTTAAATTCAGCACATGATCAATGCTAAACCCATCTCTTGGAGTCCTTTATAAGATTGCCCCAGCCTCATGCATCCAATTGTAACAAAAAAATCAGTCGGCACGCTGGGGAGATGTGAGAAATGCTGTAGATCCCATTTAGGATGCAGAGAGCCAGAGTAAGTAACTTCACATTGTTTCTTGCAGTAAATAATTTATTCAGCTTACATTTTGGTTTATTGCCCCTGCCCCCACCAGCTCCCTTCTACCAGTTTCCTTCTTTTATCCTGAAATTCCCTCTCTGGATCACTTCTGTTGCTGTGATTCCCTGCCACACACACGTGTGTTTGTGCACGCGCAGTGGCACAGTTCTGACCCAGTTCAGCTTCTGCTGGTTGCCGTTTATCGGGGCCAGCAGTGCTGGAGCAGGGATGCTGCCTTTTCACCCAGCTTCCTCACCCCGGGCTCTTCCCCAGCACTGCTTTTACACGGTGTCAGAATGCGTTAATGAAAACGTTTGGAATGCGTTAGCAATGCTAATAGTATTGCTGTACTAATTAGGAATGCCATTCGAACGAACTCTCGCTTAACGATACAAATTACCAGCCAGCCAGGCGCAGAGCGAGGGCTGCAGCTGCTGCATGGAGAGCAGCGATTACGGGGTGTGAAGCTCTGGCACCGGGCCTGGCAGCAGAATGAGGCCCTGGGCTTCTCCGTGCTGTCAGAGCCAGGAGGAGCCCTGCAGCGGGCGCTCTGCATCTGGGCCAGGGTGCATGGTGGGCTCTGCCCTGACTGCACAGCTTTTCTGGTGCGAGCTCCGGTGGTACTGCTGAACCAGATGGCCTGTGTGTCGATGCAAGTTGCTGCAGCTGCAAAAAGAACAGTTTGACGTGAGTCCCTGCCATGGGAAGGAGCTTGTCTGGCCCTGTTAGCAGTGGCGAGGCTTGTGCTGCAGCTCCAAAGCCCTTGGCAGCTCCTGGGCATCCTGCTTCTGCGAAGCTTGGTGGAAAGGGCTGATTACAAATAGGCGGATGTCCCCAGAGCTGAAAATTGTAGTTGGGAAGAGCATCACCTGCATATCCCTGTCCCTAGCCTAGTCCTGTGTGTTGCTCCTGGCTGCACTGAAGACATGACACAGATTGAAAAGACTCTCAGCAGAAACCGTTTGGTGCCTGAGGAAACCAGAATCCTGCAGACACCTTTCATGGAGTGGTTTTGTTGGAGACGGGTGGATGCTGAGAGGATCCAACCCCACCTTTGGTTCTGTTTACCTCTGGTTGCTGTGAAGGGCAGGAGAGTCAAAATCAGGGGCTGTGGTCTGTTTGCCAGACCCAAATGGCACCTTCAGGAGCGGATCTTCAGACCTTGTGCAACCTTCATGGGCTGTTTTACTGCTCCTTCCAGCCAGGCAGCAGGTGACCTTTCGGAGAGAAATGATCCCAGCATCAATGTGATATTTTGCATGCTGTCCCCTTGGGAATCGGTAAGTATTTATAGGCCAAATCTGAGTTATTCTAATCCTTTGTTTTGTGATGTGCTGGCAAGGTGTCACCATCTGGAGGTCGGGGGCTGCTCTGGGTGTTCTGGATCTAGACCAGAATGCCTGAAATGCCTTTGGAGCACTTACTGGGCCTTGGTCCAACCAGAGCTGATGCTAATGGTGCAGAGCACTGCGTAGCCCTGTAGGTGAGAGCTGTGGCACTTAGCACCTCTACAGCCATTCTCGAGTCTCTGACTTTGCTTTCTGTTCAAGGAAACGCCTTGGCTTGACCCCATCCTCTCCCTGTGGGATCAGGCATGCCATGCCCATGGGGCTCTCTGCTGGCAGACCCTCAGTGGCAGCAGCCAGTGGTCCAGGGCCTCTCACGGCCGCGTCAGGCAGCACTGACAGCCCTGGTGTGAAATAAGACGAATGGGCTGAAGTTGGTGAAAATGATTCTAATTTATAATCTACTGCTTTGTGGAGCTCCCCAATTAATTCTCTGTAGATACATAAGTAGGCCACATGTTTGCTTTGCTTCAAGTGTAATAAACATTACGCTCTGTCCTCTGCTTTTGGTGCTGGTTCCTGTCAGAGCGTGAGTCCCTATAGCTAATTTCTCACACCTGTCTCCCAGGCTCCTGGGAGCTGGGCTGAGCACAGGGAGGAAATGCCAGGCTGCAGGAAACTTGTGGCATGGAGAGATAAATTGCTGATCAAAGGGCTAGCACACAGTGCCTCTGAATATTTAGTTGCAAGCGAGGCAGCCAAACCCACTCAGGAAAGAGCTTTGTTCTTGAAGAGCTGTTTGCCTGGCTCTGCTCTGCAGCAGTGAGCAGCTGGGGTGTGGTGGGGCGATGGGATCAGCTCTCCTCCGAGCCGTGCAAAGGAACAGATTTTGGGGTGTGACAGCAGTAAGGGGCTGTACTCAGCTGTTGAGGTGGGAAGGGTTCCAGAAGGTAGGTGGGACATTCCTCTATGTGGATGGTAAGAGTGCTCGGGTTGAGGTGGCAAGTTCTGATGAAGAGACAAGCACCAAATTTTGCTGGATGCATGACCTTCCTGCTTGCCCTGGTCTTTCTAGCTGCCCAGAGACCTTCCTCAGACCTTCATCTGCATTCTGCACCCAGTAAAAAACCATCACCGTTGTTTACTTGCACCAGTTTGCTCAGTACCCTGACCTTGCTCTGGTGCTCTGTCAGTTCATTGGGTGAGGAAGCACAAAGCTGCTTTGCTTGTAGAAATGGATTTGAAGGAGGGTGAACAAACAAATTGCCACGCTGCCCGCAGGTGCCAGTGAGCACCTGTTCCCAAGACATAGAGCGCAGTCTGGGTTTGGGTCCAGAGCACTGGACATGGAGAGCTAAAGCACTACAGCAGGAGGATGGACAGAGCTCTTGAGACTCTGTGCAGCTGGCTGGAGGCATTTCTGTATGGCCCAGGGCAAAGCAGCATTGCCCTTGGGTGCCTGCTGCTCACCCTGTCCCCAGCAGCAAGCTCCTGGCAGCTGCAGAGTACGTTTCCAGCCCTGAGATGGAGTGTTTCTCCCTCATCAGTCCAGTTTGGTTCAGGAGTGATGGAGCACTCACAGCAGGAGTGAGCTCAGGCTGCTGGGCAGCCAGGCTGCTGGAGCATGACTTTTTAAATGCTTTCCATTACAGCTCTCTGGGGCTTGTGTCTCTCCAGAGCTGCTTTTTGCACAGCAGGGGAATGGAACTAGGTGATCCTGAAGGTCCCTTCCAACCCAAGCCATGCTGTGATTCTATGTTCTTAGCAAACAGGAGCTTTCAGATTACATTGCTGCAAGGGCAGCTCTGGGCTCCTTGAATGTATCCCTGGGGAGAGCTGCTCTGCACCTTGGTTTGAGGACCCCTAACACCTCTGCAGAGGCTGTGTCAAGGTTCTGGCAGTGGGGAGGGAGAGGGCAGTCTCCTATGGAGGAGGACTGTGCATTTCAGCCTTTCTTAGCCCTGCTCTGCTTCCTCTATTCCTGTCTCCTGCTCTTTCCTTACAACAGTGACATCACAGAGAGAAGACAAGGGACTGCAAGGAGTTGGAAGAGGTGTCAGAGCTGAGCATCAAGGCCCACCAAGCCCAGGACCTTCCTCAGCCCCAGGTTCCCTCATCTTTGTCCTACCTGCTC
This sequence comes from Centrocercus urophasianus, assembly GCF_019232065.1. Lineage (NCBI taxonomy): Eukaryota > Metazoa > Chordata > Aves > Galliformes > Phasianidae > Centrocercus > Centrocercus urophasianus. The sequence continues at coordinate 3,192,904 of NW_024885044.1, forward strand.
ATATTCAGAGAGCTGCCAGCACGGTGCTTGCACCCAGCATCCCCATCCTGGCCTGGCTCCTGTCCTGAATATATTTTTACATGTTATGACTCAGAGGTTTTTAAATTTAATGGGTTCTTTTTTTCTTGCTTGCTTCTTAGCACCTGAACTGGATCCTCTCTGAGCTGCTGCCAGCTCCAAGGGATTACAAGTGAATAATTCAGGTTCGATGCTGTTTGAAGTTTCAGGGAAGGAAGTGCCATGTGAGGTCTGCTCCCCACACCTGTCCCAGGGCTGTGCTGCTCCAAAAGCAATCTCAAGAACACCCTGAGGAGCCGCACTGAACATTTCTGTGTGGATGTTGCCTTCCCATCTCCTGGCAGCCTGGACTGAGGCTGTTTGTAGAGGAGCAGCTCCCCAGCATCAGAAGATTGCTGCAAGGCTTGAGAGTGCCATGGAATGAAGCGCAGCATCCTGCTTGACAGCCTAGGTCCAGGAGGGGTTAAATGGCAGACTGTTGTGTCTGTTCCAGCTGCAATGAAGCATAGAGAAGAAGGCAATGGACAAACATGACCTGCTGTAAAGAAATTTACAACTGAACGTAAGTCAAAAGCTGAATGGCTGTCAGAGCCTGGGAGTTCTTCTGTGACAAAGATGGTGGGAGCCACATCCGTGGGCACTCATGTTTGGCAGCTTGTTCTCAAATGGCCTTCAGAGAGGTTTCAGCAAGCAAAAGTTTGTATTGAGAGAGGGAAAGAGAGGGATAGCACAAAGGTTCTCTTTGAATTTCAGAAAGGCTCCTAGGGATCTTTGGAGGGATGGCGATGATCACAGAGGGACTATACTTTGTCTCAAGGGGTCCCTGCTGCTAGAAAATGCCTCTGGGAGTCTGTCCTGGATGAGGCAGTGCTTTCCTACCCCACTGCACCGCTGCTCAGACACTTCTCTTTTCAAACAGCACTCGCGGATCGCCTGTTGCTATTGAAACTGCTATGGCACCGATGGCAGAACCAGGAGGAATGAGGCATTCGGAGCTGCAATGAGGCATTGGGAGCTGCTATCCAGCCAGTGCCTTCGTGCTGCTCTGCTGCTGAACTTCAGCAGGAGAGCTGAGTTTGGGTTTGCTGCTGTCGACACCTTTGATCCTCAGGCTGAGGGCTGCAGGCGTGGCTGGAGGAGGAAGGGGTTTGCAGTGCACTGAGTGATGGAGATGCAGAGGGTTTGGCTGAGGTGCTCATCTTTGCTGAGCACAGAGCACAGCTTTGCTCGGCTCTCCAACCCCTCGGGGTCAGGAAGCAGAGCTCTTTGCATCCCAGGGATGTGTGTTCCCATCAGTGCTCTCCACGGCCTGTGTTTGCATAACGCCAGGTGTTGCTGCTTCTTGAGACGAGGGACACAGATACGCTGGGAAATTATTTTTAACCTCCTGCAATTTGCTGTTCAGAAAGATGTCACATTTGTCAGGGCTGGTTCATAGCAGCCGCAGTGGAGGCAATCTTTCCTCATATATACACCTCTTTTGTAAGGTGGCTCTCACAAAATGTAAGTATGATCTTTGATGGCTTCTGAGAGCTCTTGGAAGAACTAACAAGCATATCACAGGGTCCAACATTAAACCCTTCCCTGCTGGGATGCAGTTGAGAACGGAAACTATCAGGCAGTTTGAGATCCATTTAACAGCAATTAGTGTAGATGAAAGAAACGCTAACGTGAAAGCACCAGTCTCTGTGTGTAGGGTCAGAGGAGGAGAAAAACGTGGAAGAGAAAATATAAACGTGACAAAACGTGGTTATGTATCCTATGAAACAACGACTTCCTGTAACTTTTTTCATGCGAGCAGAAGCCAATCAGTCTGTGACATGATTGAAGACCTGCAGTAAAACCGTGGAGCTGACAGAATTGGAATTCTGTATGTGGTATGAAAGGAAAGGCAAGCATCCAATGAATGAGAGCCAGAAGCTGCAACAGCAGAAGTCTGGACAGGAGGACTGCCCTTTGGAAAGGAGAAATCACCTCTGGTAGCAGATATGGAGCATTTACAGAAAGCAGGAGTATTTCCCAGGAAAATCCCAAGTTATAGCAAATGTGGCCCTAAAGTACATCCGAAAACTGTGACTCAGAATCTGTTCTTCAAGGCTGCATCTTCTGGAGGACTCTAGGTAAAAGCATATTGTGGACTTCATGCTGTGAAGTGCTGTGTGAAACGCAGAGGTCAGGTTGGCTTCGGAGGGGCAGGTGGGGTTGGTAGTGTGGTAGCCCTGGAAAAAGGAAAGGAAGGAATACAGAACAGCTAAACTTCGTTCTGTGGGCAAAGGGCAAGGTGGGCTACATTTCAGTCTGTTCTAGAAGTTCCTACACTGGTAGGTCCTACACTCATGAAGTAGGAGAGATGACACAATTTGCCATTTGGAAATACTCATGTTTGTTATAATGTTAGGATTGTTCCCTGGATCCTGGTTACTGAGTGAGCTCAACATGGTGCTCTTGTGCTGTGCCTTTGGGGAGGCTTGGGTTCCTGCAGCTGCACGCACGTATCATGAAATGATTCACAGGGAAATCTGTTAGCAGAGACAGAAGAAAAACACATGGCGCAAGAAAAGCGTATTTCAAAGGCAGCTCTCTATGAGAGGGGCTGTAGGAGCCAAGGGGTTCACCAGGCATGCACAGACATCCGTTAAAAGGCAGTGGATCTGTTGGCGACGGCTGGGCAGGGTTTGCATAGGAGGGGGTTGGGCATAGCGAAGGATGGGTTTTCATGCTGTACCTCCAGATGCAGGCACTGGACAGGGGCTCCTTCACCTGCAGTGCTGGGGCTTTGCTGCTCCCTCCCAGCCACGTTATTTTTCAGGCTAATGAGCTCAGCCATTACAGCACCAGCATACTCCAAAAGGGGTCACATTGCTGCACCTTGCTGGGGTGCAAGTCCAAAGACCATCCTAATACCAGAAATAAACTACTGCTATTTTCCAACTTACCTGCTCTCCACAGCTTTTTGCAGCAAAATTGGGGCTTTCACTGCATGTGACTGCACCACAGCTCTCCTGTCTTTATGGGAAGATTACAGTTGCTCTGAGCGCTGCTTCTCCCCTCTCTGAGAGGGTGTAAGGGCACAGAAAAGCACGTGGGAGTGCGTGTGCATGCATGTGTATTTACTAGAGAGAGAATCATGAGAGGAGGCTGTGTCATGCTCCTCCTTCCAGTTAGCCTTGCTCTAAGCTTTCAGCCTAGCTGGGATCCTTCTGTGTAGCCCAGACCTCTGCCTTTCCTGCGTTTTCTTTGCACATATCGGGGATGGCTCCTGTCTCACTCTGCCTAAGTGGTGAGCCGTGCATCTAGCTGTAGGTCTCGGAGTAAACACTGCTTGGAACAGAGTGTCTGTGCTGGCTGCAGAAGGGCACTGTGTGAGCCATCCCATAGCAGTGGGGCATCCTCTCCTCATCACCTCTCTGCCGCCTGCCTACCAGAAACTCCAAACTCTTGCTGTCGGGCTTTCTTCAAGCCACAGTCTGGGACTGGACCGGCAGGGTGAGAGCTGAGTCACTGCTACAAATGACTGCCCCAACCATTAATTTTTGTAGTCTGAGTGGCAGCATTTCATGCTGGGCACAACCAGCGGCAGAGATGAAAGCTTGGAGCCAAATAGGCATCGCAGAGCCAAAGCAAGTGCTATTTATTAAAAAAAACGCCTGGATTGCAGAGGAAGCAGAGGGGTGCGCCTTGAAAGGAACCTTTAACACCTGTGAACAAAGAGCTGCAAAGGGCTGCGGGGCGCAGGGAGCTGCCAGAGGCAGCAGCTAATGGCCCTGGTCCTGGGGTGAACTGGCAGCAGGGAGCGTGTGACCAGGAGCCAAGGGGTACTTTGTGCTGCTTCCTCTGTAGCCGTAAAAGCAAAGAGAATGAGGGCTGTCATACTGCTGGCTGCAGGTGCTGCCCAAACTGAGCTGAGAGGCAACGAAGTGCAGGTGGGGAAGGGGTTATCCCTGGGCTCCTGCAGGAAACTGCTGCCCCAGCCTGCCTGCCTACCTGCAGGGAATGCCACGTGTGTGTGCCTGTCCCCAGCCTCCAAGTTGCTCCGTGCAGCACAATCTGCTGCATTAGGTCGATTTCAAGAGCCCCTCAGGTCAGTTAGCAATTACCTGCACCAGATACACGCTTGGAAAGGAGCTTCTGATCTCTTCAATGCACTCGTTTTCCTCTCTCGATTTCAAATTTCCCTTGCTGGAAATAGGCACTTCAGCCTCTTTTACAGACCGTAGTAAATTAAGATTTTGTCCAGTGCTGTTGGTTTTGCTGATGGAGATGTTTTTCCCTACAGAGGCAAAGCCATGGCCAATCTGAGGTGTGCTCAGACCCTCCATGCCAACTCTTCCAGGTGATGTCATGGTGTGCAGAGTATTTCTTCATGGATTGCTGGCCCTGCTGTGGGCTGAGGAGCCTCTCCTGAGATTGTCACCGCGGTGCCGAAGCTCTGCTTATGAATTCAGGCTTCAGGGAGGAGATCAGCCCCTTTGCTGTGGGGCTCTTTGCTGGGCTCCTGCTGTCTGATGGGAAGTTGCGTGACTCCCTATCCCAAACCAGCGGTTCAGCGCTCAGAGGCAGAAGCAATTTTACATAAAGTTCAATTAAATATTTGCTTTATAATTGCGCAACAAATTATTCATAAAGGCATTGGAATTTAATCACAAGGCTGACACCGTGGAGGCTGCAAATGACACAGTACTTGGGGAGAATAAAGATAGGGAGAGAGTGCCTAACTGTGCGGGACAGTGGAAATGCTCCCAGAAAAGGACTGGAAGCTGCCATCAGTCAAAGCAAGGCAGTGCTGCTTGGGCAGCTGGAGTGGAGCAGCTTGTGAGAACTGCTCTGAGGAACAGGCTGAGAGACATGGGTTGCTCTGGGTGTGCTCAGCAAACGTGCACAGCTGTGCCCATCTCAACTGTGTCCCATTGGCTCTGATGTCCCGTCCTTCCTTGCATCACTGAGAATGCAAGACATGATGACATGGAAGGGATGTGCTGGTGTTTGCTGTGGAGCAGAGCTGTGGGGGTTGCACTCAGTGCTCACACACATGAGGAGCTGTGTTCCTGTTGGCCATCAAGGGTGGGAGTCACACAATCGTACAAGGTTTGGAGGCCTTGTGCCATCCTTGAGCTGTAGGGGAGGAATATCTGTTCCTGAGATGGTGCCAGGTGAGAGCTGAGAATTAAAAAAGGCCTTTGGGCTGATGCTGAGCACAGCTCTCATCGCAGCCCAATTTTGCTTTGCCCAGCAAGGACCTCTCCAGCCCAGATTCTGTCCCTTACTGTCATCCCAGGTAGTGGGGATGAAGGTGTCCCACCATCCTGCTTTGGAGAAGCTCTGCAGGGCAGCAGAATGAGGCAGGTTGTGAGTGACAGGAAGCTGGGTCCTGGACAGAGAGCGGGACTGGAGATGGATTGCCTGCCACTAAGATATGGACATTAGATAGGGAGTTAGATTAATGGGAGCTGGCTCTGCCAACACAGAGGTGAGTCACAGAGCTTGTCCTGTGCTGAATCTGCTCTCCAATAGGGAAGAAGTAGGAGGATTTAGCAAGATTAATCCCTCACAGCATTGTGAGAATAGCCAGCATTCAGGAGCTCCTCAGCAACAAATTTCCACGTGAGCAGACAGCTTTGTGTGGAGCATAGATCCATATTGGGAACTTTGGAATTCCCCGCTGCTGGTCACAGCTAAGGTTGGCTGTCCTCGTCCTGCACAGCACAGCCTGCCCCGAAGCACTATGAGAACAGAGGTCTGAAAGCACTTCTTCCCTGAGTTTTCCTTGGAGTCACTGTCTGCAGCTGCTCTGGCCCAGACAGTGCTGGATGCTGCACAGAGCACATGAGAAAGGGGTAAGGACTGCAGGCAGGCGAGAGGGGTGCTGATAAATCTCACTGTGTGAAGTGTTTATGGGGAACAGTTGAGAGAGATTATCTCAGTGGTAGTGAATGAGGGAGGTTTACATGGAGAAGACAAATTTCCATCTGATGCTGGGAGTCCTGGTGGTTTGGTTTTGTGGTGTTTTTTTTTTTTCTTCTTCTGATATTTCTGTAGTATTTCTTCAGTTTATGTAATGACTCTTTGGTCTGAGCAGTTTTACAAATGTGCTGTGGAGATGAAAGTATCAGGGAAAGCTGCTCGGGATCAGGTTGGAAAAGCTTTTCATTTTCAACTCCTACAGACAAGGGCACATGGGAGCTGGTGGGGGGGGGTTAGTGCAAAGAATGGGAAAAGGAAGGGAAAGGAACAAAAGAGCCGAGGAGAAAAGATGAGTGAAAGGGACAGAGCAGAGAAGACAAATCACAACATGGGAGATGGAACAAGTCAGAAGCAGAAAGAAAGTGAGAGAACAAAGCAAAGGGGCCTGGAGCTCCATGAGATGGGGAGAGTGCAGCAGGATAAGGGGAGAATGCTGCAGTACAGGGGAGCTAAAATTTACAAAAGGGCTACTTGAATGCTGGGATAAAGAAAGATGGGAATAGGAGGAAAGGAGAAGGCAGATAAGGACTTAATCACTGTGGAGATACAGGAAAAGCCAGCAAAGATAAAGGATAACCAGCCATCCTTGCATCACTGAGAATGCAAGACATGACACAGAAGGGATGTGCTGGTGTTTGCTGTGGAACAGAGCTGTGGGGGCTGTGCACAGTGCTCACACGTGTGAGGAGCTGTTGGCCTTCAAGGGTGGGAGTCATGCAGTTGAATGAGGTTTGGAGGCCTTGTGCTGTGCTGGAGCTGTATGGGGAGAAAGGTGCCTGAGCTGGCTGCCTCGCTCAGCCCGTGGTCTGGGGAAGAGGTCATTTCCCCTGGATTCATGCTGTGATTATGAGCCACTCTCTTCTGCTTTACATCCACTTCTCCCTGACCTGCAGACAACCTGCCAGTGCGGGAAGCACCATACCCAGGTGATATGTGGATGAGAAACCCTGCTGCTGTGTTACCACCATTTCTTGCCCCTATTGGCTGAGCACGAGATGTGTACAAGGCACTGCTCACACAAAGCAGCAGGGCATTTTCTTCTCTGCTGTTCTGTCTTACTCTTTCCAGGGTCAGACTCCAAGGTCCATTACTAGATAGAAATCACTGTGAAAACAGTGGAGACTGGAAAACATCCCTCTGGAGCAGTTTGCCTGAGTTGTGGCTAAACCCTGGCACATATAACCAAATTTATCAGTCCTAAAATGATACTGCAGCCTCACCAACCTTGATCATCTTTTCTTCCCTGCTTCCACTTTTCCTATGTCCTAATAATGGCCACAGCCACCTGTAAACTTGTCACCCCATTGTGGATCCCACAGGCACACAGCTTTCCACCACAAGCACAGAGCTGCACAGCTGTCCCTGAGACTGCAGGATGCTGCTGGACCCAGATGGTGCCTACTGTACAGCCCTGGAGGAGGCACCTGAGACTTGAGCTGGACGCTGAGGATGCTCCATGCACATGTGGAGAGGGGTCTCCCAGCCTGCAAAGTCTGTGCCCGTTTTGAAGTCTCTGCCAAGCTTCCACTGGGCCATAAGGATGTGGGAGGGCAGGTTGGGGTCATCCCTCCCCATGGGTGCTCTAGCCCCTCAGCCCGGCGCCATGCTGCCATGCTCTGCATTTGTGTGTTCTCAGCCATGAGTGACTCCAGCCATCATCGGCGCTCCGTGGGGCCGGGCAGCGAGATGTGCCCCGTGCCCCCAGCGCCGCGACTCGCTCCCTAACTCCGGGATGGCCCCAGACTCTCTCAGCGAATCCTAGGCGCCTTGGTACTGGATGCTGAGGGAATAAGAGGCGAGGGGGCGGCTGATCCGTAGGGCCGGGCTCGGGCCGCCTCGAGGGCAGGCGTGGGGCAGATCCCCGCAGCCGATACCCGGAGCGAGGTGCGCGCCGGACCCCGGGGCGGGACCCCAGGGCCGGTCCCGGGCGGGGACCCCGCGCTGCATTCTCAGAGTCTCCAGCAGAGGCTGGGCTGGGCAGGGCTGGCGGGGAAGGAGGGAAGGAAGGGAGCGAAGGAAGCGAGGGGGAGGAAGGCGGCTCTCGCCGCACATGCATCCCCAGCCACACACCCCGCCGCCCGCGCCCCGCCTCGCGCCGTGCCCGCCCGGTGCCAGCAGCCGCCGCGCTCCGCTCCGCGCGGGGCCGCCGGGAGCCGTTCGGTGCCGGGGAGCGGCGCAGGATGCCGCGGGAGGCCGGGAGCCCCGCGCGGGAGGACCGCCGCGGTCGCCGCCCCAGGTAAGAGGCGCTGCGGGCGGCGGGGCGGGCGGAGCACCGCGGGGGGAGCCCAACTTCCCCGTCCATCGCCGCGCCGCAAACTTTGGAGCCGCTCGGAGAGGCTGCGGCGGGCGCTCCCCGTGGGGCTGTGATGGTTCGGCCCTGCCCCAACCGGCCCGGGACCGCCGCGGCTCCGCGCCCCGCCGCCCCTTCGACGCGCCGCGGCCGTAGCGTTGGGCGCTTCAGCTCCGCAGGGCGGGTGAGGACTTGGATTTATGCGCCGTTGGGCATCGCTGGTGGTACCCAGGGCTCCGGCAGCTGCGTGGTTCGGCGTATCCTTCAATAAAGGGCTCGGGTTCTCACGGAGCTGCGGCTCTTTTTAAACCTGTGCTTTCTTCTGGCTCCTTCCTACCCAAGAACGATCTCATTTTTCTTAGTGAGACCGGAGCCCTCCATGCCAGCTGCATGCTTAGGGACGCGTGTGAACGTGCGTCTGAGCTTTCCGAGGAGTGCTGCCCAAGTCCCTTCAGCAGGCAGGGGAGCATCTCTCTGCGTGGAGCCACGTTTGTGGTGTTTGTTGTTGTTGGTTGTTGTTTTTTGGGGTTTTTTTTTTCTTTCTCCTAACAACAAACTATAAATAACCACGCTAAAAAAAAATAACGGTGCTAAAACTGGCAGTTTCCTAATTGAAAACGTGGTTCCCCAATGGCTGTGCAGGGCCCTGCTGAGGGCAAGGGCTGCAGCTGCGTCTGCCCCTCCTGCGTGCACAGCCACAGCACTCACACCAGCACCGTGTGCTGAGTGCCCTGGGAGCTCATCCCGTGGCAGCCAGGCTCCCACTGCTGCTTGCCGTGCCAGCAGGGCAAGGAGGGATGTGGTTGATGCCTCCATTCTTCTTTTGTCTGATTTCCGATCGTTGTAACATTCGGTTGTTCTGTATGGGGAGATCCACGCTGCCTTTTCTCCTAAGCTCATTTTATACATGAGCAAGAACAGTGACAGGCATGATGGTGCAGGTAGCAGCAGGGAGAGGCAGGCACAGAGTTCAGGGATAACTTCCCAAGACAGCACAGTGCATTTCAGGGAAAGCTTTGCACCTGAGAGGGGTAAGAAGGACACGCTGCCAGAGCTCTGCTTCTCCAGAGCTTCCAGAGAATCAGGGAGATGTGCCTCTCCCTGTCTGCTGCTGGCTTGGTGCTGTGCTGTTGCAGCAGCAGCCAGTCCTGTAATCTTTCATGCCACCAAGGAAATCCCAGGTAAGGAAATCCCGGGTGATGACGATTTCTTTGGGACCTGTTCAGAGGACTTATGTTTCTGCTGAAGCCTGCAGAACGTGCTCCTGCACACCTGGTGCCCAGCTCAGAGCCCCGGCTGCACTCTGTTTTTCCTTATGAGACCAGTGGATGCTCTCCACCTTTCTCATGAGCACCGGTTAAGGAGTATGTGCAGCAAACACTTATCAGGGTTGGAGATTGTGATCCTGGCACATCAGTTTTCAAACGCTGGAAATAAATTGCTTGTCTGGCTTTGGGTATCGCATAGCAGGGGAAAATGGAAACAAGAGTCTGAAATGGTTTTGCTGTACTGATACTCCGTTTATTTGTGTTCAAGGCCAAAAGGTGGTTCTGCTGCTTATTGATGAAATCCCTGGAAATGTTGACAGGACTCTGAGAGTTGCACAGGGGAGAGCCCACTGAAATGGGATAAGATGGCCCAGAGCCTGTACTGACCTCAGAACTGCGTACAGCTCTGCTCCAGCTAAGTGGGGGCTGGGGCAGGTGAAATTTGGTCTCTGTATGAAATGGTGATGACACGACATTGAAACTGATGGGCTTGTGAAAGAAAAAAGTGAGTGCTGTTTCATAGGTAAAAAAGCAGCAGCTTTTTTTCCTTAAAAAAAAAATAAAAGTCCTTTGCTTTTTGGTGCATTGCCTGTGATGTGACACAGTGGTTTCATACTTAGGACAGACAAGTGGCGACTGAAACCAATCATCCTGAGAGCCCGTGTTTGAAAACTGAAGTAAAGCACGTTGAAGAAGAAGTAGCATGGCAATAGTTGTTTTCTTTTGCCGTCAGCTCACCGGACTGCATTTGTACATAGGAACACAACCATGCATGGGTTTGCATGGAGATCTTTCAACCACGCTGTTATGCAACTGTGTTTGAGTTTACAAGGAGTGACACTTCTCTGTGGATTGGTCCACATGTCCCAAGGCATGGCCAGTTTGGAAGGATCTGATTTTTGATGGATTGCATGTAGAAATTGGGTTTGGCCAGCAAAATGCTGCCCGTCAGCTTTCCCTGCTCTCCTGCAGACCAAAGGCATGGGGAGCTCATTTTAGGGCTATGGATCCGTAGTTGGGTGCCCACGGGACATCTGTGCCTGCAGCCACATCCAGTTTGAGCACTGGTTTCCACTTCAGAGAACTGTGGAGGGACAGTGGGAGTTGCTCTGACCCCACCAGTAGCCACTGCAGAGACCCTTCCCCCAGGATCACAGTTCTTTTTGCATTCATTGCTGACATTCCATTATTTGCAAAGCTTGTATAGGGAACACAGCACACGCCAGTTATTTTCAGCTTGATCTCTTGCAATGACAGGAGGGGAGAGCTGGGGCTGTGCAGCCCAGAAGGGAGGAAGAGAGCTGTGGGGAGAGCTGAGAGTGGTCTGTCAGTGCCTGAAGGGGCTGTAAGGGAGAGGGGATGGGCTCTTGAGCAGGGTCTGTGTGATGGGACAAGGGAAACGGTTTCAAACTGAAAGAGGGGAGATTTGGTTTGAATTAAAGGAAGAAGGTTTTTACAGTGAGGGTAGTGAGGCAGTGGCACAGAGATGAGGTGGGTGCCCCATCCCTGCAGGCACTCAGGTCAGGCTGTGGGGCTGTGAGCACTGATGGAGCTGTGGGTGTCCCTGCGCACTGCAGGGCATTGGGCCGGATGGCCTTTAAGTGTCCCTTCCAACTCAAACCATCCTATGACTCCATAACACTTTACCTTATGTGAGCCCTATATCTCTTTCTCTTCTGTTTCTTTCTTTTTCTTTTTTTTTCAAGTTTTATTTTGTGTTTATTCTATGCTTTGATTGAGAGTAGACAGTTTTGTGCCATGCTGTTGGGGAAGCACTGTTGGTTGAGGCTGTGCTGCTGGTTCTGTGGTGCAATGTCTGCATAGCAAAAGCAGATGTCTTTTTCAGCACTTGCTGCCTTTCCCAGCCCTCGAGGTTGGCTGGCATGCCTGCAAGGGGTGTGGGGTCCTTCTTTTTCTATGGAAGCTGTAAGATCCCAAAGGACCTCTTTGAACAAAACATGAAGGACACTGAGGTTGAGGCTGCGCAGAAAGCAGCCAGCCCATCCGCCTGCAGCCCAAGGGTGAGGTTCTGGCTGGATCATTCCCTGCTGCCCCGAGAGCTGTGCTGAAAATCAAGGTGCTTTCCCGTGCTTTGGTTCACACGCTGCAGGACTGGTGCCTATTAACACTGTTGTGTGCAGGGTCTGCTGCACAGAGAATTGCCTCACCTCTGTCCTGTGCTGATTTTGGCACTGAGTGGCTGACAATGGAGGGAAGCTGTGGGTACGATGGAGGTGATGCTGGGCCTGGTGTTTGTCTGCAACAGTCACAAGTCTGCGGCTGCAGCATTTGGTCAGGTGCTCACTGAGCAGAGCTGAGAACATCCTGGCCTTCCTTTCGGAAGCAGCGTGCCAGGGCCAGCTATTGTACAGGGTGAGCATCCCTTTGCTGCAAGGGTACAGCTGTGTGAGCCTTGCTGAATGGAAAAGCCTTCCCACACAGGGAATCATCACAGCAGAACTCTATTCAGTCCCCTTTTGCAGATGCCTCTACCCCTTTCCTGCTCTGCCATGCTACAGCGCTTCAGAGGACAATGAGGGAAAAAGGCTGCAGGACCACTCCTTTTTACACTGCTTTACTCACCATCACCACTTCAAGTCGATTTTGCTAATTTTTTTCCTAATTAACTGTGGCTGATGGCAATATGAAATGCTGGTGATTTGCAGCTTGAAGCCCTCAACCCACCTGAAGATGCTGATGGCCAGAAGCCTTTTGCAGCCAATGATGGGAGTCTCCATAGAAACATCCTGGGCAATAAATAGAGCCTCAAAAGCACTGTATTTCTTTTGGCAGAAGCCCATGCACAAGTAGGGGCACAGAGACACGGCGCTGTGTGCAGGAATGGGGAAAGGTGTGGTCTGGTAGACTGTGACTGATATAGGGTGAGCTGTGGGGGGCTGTGGCTCATTGGGAGCAGCACAGCGAGTTCTTTATGCACCTGAGGATGCTGCGCTCCCTTTCCTGGTCCCGCTTCCTTCCCTCTCTGTCACACTGGGATTATCTCCCTCTGCTCCTACTGCCGCTGCTTCCTGGAATTTGCAATCCTCAGAATGCTGTTTCTCTGGTAATCCTTGCTGCTAACAGTGGCTCAAACTCTGAGCACCTCCTCTCAGCATCCTTTCAAGAGAGATGCAGTTTGAGATGGCCATGTGTGAGAAATCAGAGATGGGACACTGCCACCCCTCATCACCAGAGACCCCACTCTGGTGTTACCCCTGGCCGTGGGCTCTTCTGGATTTTCACTGTTCTGTTTCTGAACAGTACAGAAATACTCTCCTGCCTGCCGTCACAGCCATGGCCAGTGGGGCTGCCAGAAGCTGTGCTGTGTGTGAGGGGCAGCTGCCTTCCGCTGCTGCTGAGTCTGGAAGGTGAAGGACACAAGGAGAGCAGTTCCTCGAGGAGCTGGGGGTTGCAGAGCTCAGAGCTTGGCCGGTGGCAATACGGCAGAGCCTTTGGATAGCAGACGAGCATCAGCACAGCCCTTAGGAAGCGATGCCCCAGCTCAAACTTGTAAAAGTCAGCTGAGCACCCATTTCCGATGCCCCCCTGGCCAGTTCCCCAAGGATGTGCTCTTCTCCCCAGCAGAGCTGCAGCAGCGTGCCCAGGGGCAGGGTGTTTGCTCGGGAAGCCTTCCCTGGGCGGGACTCGGGCTGCGCCCCCCGAGGTGCTGCGGGCAGAGCAGCATTGGGGTCCCACTGTTTTTGGGGAGGAGAGGGCGTGGGGCTCCTCGGGCCGCGTGCCGGCAGAGGGAGCCATGCATCCTCCGTTCCTATGCGCAGCCTGACACGCCAATTAACGAATTAATTTGAAAGGTGCTCTGAGAGATGAGATTAGAGGCAGGATCCTCTAGTGGGCAATGGCTGAGGTAGGCTTGCCGGAGGCTGAGAAGCGACCACACCCTTCCCAAATGTCTCTGTGTTGCTGCCTGAGTTTGGATCAGGCAAAGCCTCAGGTGGGTTTGATCTGACCGGGCTTTGGGCAGCTGTGCTGGGCACAGAGAGCTCTGAGCAGCTGCAGCTGGTGTAGGTGCTGTAGGCAAAGCATCCAGCAAACAGGGCTGCAGTGGCTGCTGCTGACCCTCACCCAGGGCTTGGTGATGGCTTAGCTGGGGCAGACAGGAGCTCGTGGGTCAGGGCTGTGGAGTCTGACACTGTGAGACCTGCCTTGTCCTGCGTGCTGTGCTGGCAGCTGGTGCTGCTTCCTTCCTTGGTACTGCCACGCGATGGAGGTATGAATTACAAGCTATCCCTGGGTGGAGAAGCAACCACAGGTGAGTATTTACAGGCTTTGGAAAAGTTGTTGGCGTTTTTATGCAATGGAGGATTTGTGTTTGGAAGCACTGGGTTAGGCTGCACCTGGCTGCCCATACACTTCTGTGAGTTACAGATGGACTGTTGGTGCTGCTCTGGGAGGTGACTCCATCTGGATGAGCTGGTGGTTCTGGGCTGCTTGGTGACAAACATGAGCTCACAGCACTGAGAGGCTCGAAGGACTGTGCAAGCACTGTGGTGGCTTCTCACTGTGCTGCTTTCTGGTTAATGGACTGGGACAAGGATTGATTTGTCTTCCTCTGCTCTGGCTGTGCGTGCGGCCAGTGGTGATGCTGCCATGTGTTTTGGGACTCCTAAACACTTCTTACTGCATGCCTCTTTGGAGTGCCTGCGTTGTGGGAAGTTGCTTGGTGCCTTTTGTCAGGGGGCCCTTGTTAACCTGGTTAGGACAGTGGGACACTTTGCCTGTGCTCTGTGAGTTTGATGGCAGAAGCTTGTCTGGGACTGCCTGTTATGCTGCCAATCATATATCTGTTTTGATAAGACAGGAAAAAACTGAGTGCCAAAAAACAAGCCTCGGAGCAGGGCAGTGAGCTACCTCAGCTGTTGCAAATTAGCCTCGGTTTATTGCTGTGGTTGAGCTGGACAGACAGGATCTGACCTGTGACTGCTCTCAGTCTGCTGAATGTCCCTCTTTGGTTCCTGGGTACAGACTTCAGTCCAGCTTGACACTGCTGGGAAGGCCTTTTCTGAGCCCTTTGCTGTCCAAGAACCAGAAAATCTGCAGCTGGGTCTGTATTGCTCCTGCCAAGTGCTGTCCTGGTTGTGAAAAGCTGCCTGCTGCAAAATAGCAATGAGAGGGAGGGGTTGTGAAGCAGCAGGCTGGAAGGCCCTTGCTTTGAAGCACAGCTGAGCTGGTCTGAAGGCTGGGAGCATGCTGCCTGGTCCTGGCTGCCATAAGGCAGCACGTGCGTTTCCCTTGTGAGCACTCAAAGGATGGCACTGAGACTCATCTCTATCTTTTTTTTTTTTTTTCCTATCTGCTCCATCGCCGTGCTATCTGATGCCGCCCAAGTATATTTAGAAATAGTAATGCCAGCTTTTCTTTCTCCTTTTGTATCTGGTGGGTGAGCTGGTTTTGTGTGTGTGAGGTCTGTCTGTGCACCGAGACCGGCAGCTGTCTCCTGAGCATTTGGTGTACCTGCCATGGGCTGAGGCCTGGACAGACCCAGTGCCTGGTTCATCCTGAGCTTCTTGAAGGTTCACTCTCAGCACCGCTCAAGGCAGCTGGGACTTGTTATTCTGGTTTTGAATCACATTATGTATTCAGGTGTGAGTTTTGGTGTCAATTCACCATGAGGCTGTGATAGGTTTTGGGCAGGAGGTGGATGCAGCTCCATGTGCACCGTGGGGGAGAAGGGCTTTTTGACTGCATGCTGCTCTGCTTTGTGTTCCCAAACTCTGCTGAGGCTGCTGCTAACCCAGCAACCTGGGAAGGTGATTATATGGAGGGTAGGAAGCAAAGAAACACATCTACCTGTGTGGTATTGCTCCTGGTTGGCTTCAGCCACATTTACAGAGCTCAGTGTTCACCTTCCTCAGTGTTAGGATTGATGGGGGTTTGCAGATTCCCTGTAGGTGAAGGAGGCGTGCACGGCTGGAGCGGGGCATATCATACTTTTGGCTGGGAGAGAGTTAATTCTCTTTGTGGAGTCTTCTCTAATGCTGTGCTTTGGATTTTTGATGAAAATGATGTCGATAACACTGATGTTTTCAGTTGTTGCAGATTGATGCTTATGCCGAGTCAAGGACTTTTCTGCTTCTTGCACTGTCCTGCTGGTGAGGGGCTGAGGGAGCATGTGGGGATTCCTTTGGCACTGGGATGCTGGGCTCTGGGTGTCCCTGCCCCTGTTTAGGCACGCACGAGGGACTCTGGGTTTTGTGCATGAATTCTGACATGATCATCATGAAAAAAAGCTAGAGAACTGAGGAGAAGGAGGGGGGAGTGAAGCAGCCCAGGGAATAAGGGGAGAAGGAGCGAAGGTCCGCGATGCAATGATAAAGACAGCAGGAAGCGAAGATGCAGTGTGTGAAGATAACAAAGCTGGGGAGAGCTGTGTTTGCATGTGGGCAATGGGAAGTGTCTGTGTGCTGCCAGTTCTCCTCGTTTCCAGCATGGAGCTCTGGGGGAAGGGGGTGGAGATGGGCTGGGGTTCAGCTTTGGCTTGGTTGTGAGGATTGTCAGTGCCATGGGATGGCTGTGAGGGTCTGCGCTGGATGGAGTGAAGTGGGTCACAGCATTCTATGTGTGCAAGGGGCAGTGCTGCAAACCCACAGAGGGTCTGAGGGGCTCAGGGCTGTGCAGGACTGCACCTGCCTGTGTGGGATTCCGTGCCCCCTCCTGTGTGCGTTACGCTCACGTGTTCCAACACGATCCTGCTTGCTCACGTGTATGCATATCTCTCCTTGGCTCTATTCTTTCACATGCACTTTGTCCATTTGCTTTTCTGTCTTCCCCGCTTGCTACTGTAATCTCTCTCTCTGTCTCCCTTTGTTGCCTGGGCTGCTTTGTTGCCTTTCACCTCACCATGTCCCTCTTCATTTCTTTTGATAATAATAACATTAGAACGTACATGCAAGGCCTCAAGGTCCCTGCTTTGTGCAGATACATCAGGATAGACCCTTCAAAGCTCGTGTGTTGGAGAGAGCAGACTCCCACAGTCTCCCTGTTGCCAGGACTGGCAGAGGCAAAGGGCTCAGTAGTGACATGCGACCCGTGCAAAGCCCTGCATGTGTCCTGTGTCCATCCTGGGATGCTGGAAGGGAAAATGTGTCTCCTGTTTGCTGGAGTTCAGCACCAAAGCCCTGAACTCTTAGGCCTGATCGATGGATGGGTCAATTCATCTCCTTTCATTACTTGTATTGAGCCCAGTTGCTTGTTCCCAGAGCTCCCAGTCTGTCCCATACTCAGCGTGACATTGGATTGGTAGTAACGCGGAACTGAAGCTACCTGTGGAAGCCATTCAAACGTGCTGGGCTTTCAGAAACGTTCTGCTTTCCAACTGCACTTTGCACGTGGGGCCTCTGCGGAGAGCTGATGAACTTCAGTGGGATGCTGAAGGAGAAAAGCAGAGCTCCCAGTGACACGCTGTGCTCGCAGTGCCCCTGCTGTGCTGGCAGCCCTGTGTGACTGCTGGGTGCTGGGCCACAGCCTGCAAGAACAGCACTGGAGATAGGGGAGGAGGAATCCAGTTTTTGTTTTTCACCTGACAAAGTGGTCAGAGTTCCTCGTGGAGAGAAGGTGGGTACTGTCTCCAGCTTGCCAAATCATATCCAGCAAGCCAAGGTATTCTTTATGATTTGTCAGAGATGTGGCTCTGCCGTGGCAATCATCGTGATTCAGGTTTGAACTAGGAAAGGATTCTGAAGTCAGAAAACAGTTTTACACTCTTTCAGCCCTCTGAGAAATGTGTATTCTGTCTGCGGTGGTCTCTTCCAGCTTTGTTCAGCCGCGCTTCACAGTTCTCAGGTGCTTCCTTCCATTCTGGCTCTGACAGAGGAGCCTTTTGCTGTGCCTGTGTCAGTTCTCGTGTCCTGAACCTCTTTGCTGACACCTGGATCTGGAGAAGAGCAAGCAATAGGCAGTAAAACCAAGATCCCTCACCTGGCCCTGGGGTTTATGGTCGTCTGCAAAGGTTGCTGAAGCTGCAGGTCGCCTTGGCAGATTTGCCTACCCTCTGCTTTCTCTAGGAGAAATTCTGCTCCCAGAACAGGTGGCCGAGGTCCCTCTTGGTGAGGTCTCATCCTGGGCTCAGCAGCCCAGGAGCGGGGCACGGTGGTGATTTGCCTTCCTCCAGTTGCTGACATTAGATCTGCCCATGGCAATTGGAGCTCCCATCTGCTCTGGGCTGCTGTGCACCTGCCTGCAGCTGTCAGAACAATTCCTCATTGCCAGAGGTGGAGGGGGGGGAGCGTTCCCTTCCTGAACAAGGCATGCTAGTGAAAAATACTGAATCTGGCCAGGTGAAGCTTTTGAGAAGCACATATAAGTATCAGCAGGGCTGTTCTGGATGGCTGCCTCCCGTTGGTTCTGTGTACCCTTGGTCTTGGCCAGGAGCTGAATGCAAGGAATGCAGTGATGGGCATCGTTCTGTCTGGGGGAGCATATGAGAAGCGTGGCAGGGCAGGGGAAAGCTTTGTCTGTCCACCTGCACAAGGCATGCTCCCTGGGCAGGTGGTCTGGGAATGGAGTGGGCTCTTGTGACCTGTTGTGGGGATTGCCTGTGTGTACTATCTGCCTTTGCTTATGGGGAGGCGAAGGCGAGCACTTCTCCCCTTGTGCACGCACGGGAAGGCAGTGGGGCTGGTGTACCTGCCTTCAAACCATCCTCTTGCTCCCGCTCCGCAAAGCCTCCTCCTATTGCTAGTTAATATTAGTATTCAGTTTGTGGAATGGGCTGTGCAATTAACACAAAGGTACAGTCATTCATTCCGACTGGAGGACTCATGGGATCAGATGTACTGGGGATAGGAAGCGGAGGCTTTCTGCTGGGAAAGAATGTCACAGCACAGCGGACACAGAAATGAAAAGCTATTAATAATGATCCCGGAACTTCACTTCCATCAGCTGTTTATTTAAAGGTGCTCCGTATTCAAAGCCTCCTGATTTATGTGGGCAATAACACTCACAGTCCTGGGATCACTTTTTTAAGCAAGGCTAATGGGGTGAAACCATCATACTGCGACAGTAGAGATCAAGCTGGGAAAATGATACTGGAGAGAAAAATAAACTATTGCCTAGATTATCCAGGAGCTACGCCGGGCTGGGAGTCGGTGTGAGCTCCCTGCTCTTCCAGCATTTATTAAGGCTTTTACTACTTCTTTTTTTCTTCTTGTTCTTTGTGAACAGAATTTATTGGGCATGGAAGGATATAAAAATTTGATTCTGTCAGACAAGATGCCAAAAGCTTCTGATTTTGTGTTAGTATGAATTTTTTTTTTTTGGCCTGTGGTAGGACTGTGTTGCTTCCCTGACTCAGCCCCATATCTGAGGGACCTGTCCCGTCCAAGGAAAGGGCTTTCTGCCCTTTCTGCTCGTTGCTTGGCTTCTACATGGACAGCAGCGTTTCTGGGGCACCTCTGCCTTCAGCTGCGTGCCTGCAGGGTGGAGATGAGAGGTGTGGTGGTAGCTCAACCTCGCTGTGCTCTTTCTGGAGAAGCCAGCTTTCAGGTAGACTTCTGCAGTCCTAATGGGTGACAAGTTCTTCCCAAGGAGGTGACTCAGCCACCAGGGATTCCTGCCAATTCTGGATTTTTCTGAGCAATGCCGCATCGTAACAAAACATATTTTCTTCCCCTTTGAGGAGTGAGGCTGCACGATGTTCACCTCCAGGTCCCAAACTGGTGCTGTGCTGAGATTCCTTTCCCCTCTGTGGTTGCTCAGTGGTTTCTGGAGAACAGAAAGGTTTGGTCCGAGCCCCTTCCCCATACAAACACACCCTGTCCTGAGGTGGTACAGCGCAGGTTGCAATGTGAATGTGGTGGCACCAGTCTGGACATTCCAGGGGCAGCCTGGGAGGCTGAGCAGCTGCAAAGCAGTGGATTTTGGCAGGTTTATTGTTGCAGAAATAATGTTCTTATCTGTTATACTATCTTGCTTCTAATTCTTATTTAATGAGCTCCTCTGAAAATAAGAAAAGCATTGGAACAGTTTTCTTAAGTGTGAAAGATCAGGCTGAAATTGGCGTTAAAGAGACTAATTACTCTCATTCTTCCATCTTCCTGACAGCTGTTTACTGCTGCACAGCTTGTCCTGAGGTGCTGAGGAAGTCACTTGCATCTTCACAGGCTGCTTTCGGCCTGAGGTGCCTGCAACAAAGTCAGTGCCTGCTTCTGATCTGGGCTGCGTGCAGCTGATCATCCTATTACATGGGCGGAAAGCACTGTCAAAGCTGTGGGCATGAGCCCTGTGGTGCAACTCCCCCAAGTCTTGTCCTGCTTTTCGCTGCTCTCTTTTTCTCCCTTATGTCCTCCTGGCTTCAATCCATGTGACCCTGTGCTGCCTTTGGACCCACCATCTCGAAACGGCACCGTTTTGGATTGAGGGGAGACTTCCCTGGTGCTGTGTGTGCTGGAAAGAGGTGATGTGCATCCTACCATAGGACAGAGAGGTTTCCAGGGACAAAATTGCTAAGAGCATCGAAGAGAATCGTGGAATGGTTTGAGTTGGAATGGACCCCCAAAGGCCATGTAATCTATCCGCAGGCAGTGCACAGGGACACCCACAGCTCCTTCAGTGCTCAGAGCCCCCCAGCCTGACATGAGTGCCTGCAGGGATGGGGGACCCAACTCATCTCTGTGCCACTGCCTCACTGGCCTTGTTGTGGGGGAAAAAAAAAAAAAAATGCATGGGAAAGAAGAGTTGGCAGCAGCAAGACCTTCCCAAGGATGTCGTGTTTCTGCCATAGCATTTATTTAACCTGAGGACTAAATCTGCCCTCGAACCCTGGGCAGTAAACAGAAGGAAGCTGCTTGGAGCCCTTCTGGCTCAGTAATGCCCACGTGTTGTTTCTGTAGGAATTTGGGCAACTTGCATGGGAGGTAGGGAGTGGCAGGTAAGAAAGCTGTGAACATCTTCTGTTTAACCACACGATATTGAGTGATAAATAATTCATACATCTGCCAAACATTTGATTAAAAGTACTCAATTCCCCCCCACATTTGTCAAAGTCTAAGAATTCCGTTTCCTGTCTTTTATTTTGATCTGTCCTTTAATTCCTATCCAGGTGCCCACTTGTCAGGGCTGTCAGCCTTGATTCCTCTCACCCTGCACTGGGCAGCCCCGTGCTGGGGCTGTTCCTTTCTTCTCTCTGCTGGTTTGCAGGGCATGGAGGGGCAGTGGGCAGGGAGGAGCTGGGTTAATGCTCAGTGCTACAGGTAGGAACAGCAATGTCACCCTGTTTGCCTTCCCATCTACAGACGAGCATCTCCTTCATGTACTCTCTTTCAGCTTCACCTCTGCATTAAGGCCAATTTGACACCGCCTTTCAGTCGCAGTTTGGCCGGTCCCTTGGCTCAGTCCAACCCTTCAGAAGTTCCTGATTGGGATAATCTCCTCTCCTTTATGGATTTTGCTACCTACGTGGGTCCCCTTGGCACTTTCTGGCAGGTCATGATTGAATTCACTGCTTGTTTTTTTCCCTTTCTTTGTCAGATTTGTCAGATCTTTGTCAGATTTGGACTTGTGGCAATGGGATGTGTCTTTTTTGGGTTTTTTCTTTCATTGTTTTTGCCTCCCATCTGCTGCTGAGAGCTGATTCTTCTGCTCCACAGCCTTTGGGGACCTGCAATGGGAGAAGAGGGAACAGCCTCAAGTTGTGCCAGGGGAGGTGCGGGTTGGATGTCAGGAAGAGTTTCTTCTCAAAAGAGCAGTGATGCATTGGATGGGCTGCCCAGGGAGTGGTGGGATCACCATCTCTGGGGTATTTAAGGAAAAGGTGGATGTGGGACTGAGGGATATGGATAGTGGACAGCACTGGTGGTAGGTGGATGGTTGGACTTGGCGGCCTTAGAGGTCTTTTCTATCCTTAATGGTTCTGTGATTCTCCCTCTGCCAAAGCAGTTGGTGGGTCCTAGGGACAGCTTGCCTATGTGAGGGGAAGACTAGCCATGCCCTGCCCTGAGTGCACCAGTGCCTCGTTCTGCTTTTTTGTTAGCACTTCAGGCAATTGGTCAGATCCACAGGAAGGAGCAACCAGGGGCTGTCAGAGCTGCTTCCAACAGGTGGGCAGCGCAGGAGCTGTGCTGAACGGGGAGACCAAGTCTGGATAGGCACAGCAATCCTCACTGGAGCCGTGGTTTCTCCCATCCGACCCTTGGCAGTCAGTGCAGGGATGTCTGTGCTCAGCTGGGACAGCAGTTTGTGCAGGAGGTGCGTTGTTTGCCCAGCTGGGCAGTGCTGCTGCTGACTGCTCGCCTGCAGGGCGCTGGGGGGGCACAGTGCAGCCAGCTGTGCTGCAGGCACAGAGCCTCTCTCCATGCTTTCCTCTCTTCCTGGCTTGGAGTCGGTTCCTCTCAGACGTGGGCAGAGATTGTGTATGTAGTCAGGGCCGCGGGATGCTGCCTTTGCTTTCACCTCCTCTGAGTTTGTTTTTAAAGGCAAATTAAAAGTATTGTATTCACGTAGACAAGGCATGAAAATTCCGTTTTGGAAAAGAATTGCTGCAGAGCGAAACCGTTATGGCTGTAAAACTCTCTTCCCTAAGGCGGACTTTGAGATTTTCTTTGCAATTAAAATTTCTTTGAAACTTGGACCAAAGATGATTTGGAGGAAAAGAAAAATAGAAAAAATAAATCCAGAACTTTGAAAATATGTTCTTCCAAACACTGCTTGTGTGAGTGCTTTAAGAAATAACTGTTCCTCCCAGTGTGTCTGATAGCAGAAAGTGGCTGAGCATGAGAAGCCAAGAGGTTGTGAATAGCTCCTGCTCTGACAGTTGCTGCACTCTTTTATTGGAATTTCTCAAGGCAGCATCAAAGGGGACAATAATTAAACTCAACTTAAAAAGGAGGGAGAAAATGGATGCTTAGTCACCCGGTCCCAGGCATTGTTGAAGTAGAACCTCCTTCGGAAAAACAGCTTTACCTGGACTGTGTGTGTGCAGATTCACCTGAGAAGAAAAGCAGAGGCTTGGGGCAGAAGATGTGCAGAAAGGCATCTTGTCATCCAGCGTTGCTTTGCACAGCCCTGCCTTTGGGATCAGTTCATCTGCTTTACAAAGGCCTCTCACTGCGTAAGTGAAAAGGCTTCTATGGTTTGGAATCCCTTGGCCACTTATCTGCGGCATTTTTAAGCACATTTATGCTGTGTGCCACCCAGATCAATATCTCCAACCTCTTCTCTATTACTTGATTGGTAAAATGCATTGAGATTCTGGAAGGGGCACCAGATTAGAGTGTGCCTCATGCATGAATGTATTCCAGTGGAAGGATGCTATGGGGCATTCCTGAGCTTGCAGTGCTAGCAGCCTCTCTAGCCTGCGGTTGCTTTCTGTGACACCACATCATTCAGATATATAATCTCCAGCTTTGTTTCACCAGAATGCTGGACCTTAAATGGGATCTGATGTGGAATGGGGATTTGCAGTACAGTGGTTATGACCATGGCCACTCTCGGCGTGGTTTGGCATTCCCCACCTTTGCTCATATCTGTGATGATGTTTCTTATGGACTTTGTAATGCCAGTAATATATTCCAGCCAACACTTGCTCGTTGTGGCAGTGGTGCTGTAGTGGTATGGAGGGAATGGTGGTCGCCGTTGTGCTCAGCGTGCAGAGCACTTGCTCCACATAGGGCTGAAGCTGATGGGTGCCCTGGCTGTGCTGTTGTCCATCCCACAGAGATGCTCTTAAAATGCCTCTTGGAATCCTGGAAGGAACCATAGGAAGATGTGGGCATGTCGATGGGTGCTTGGGCCTGGCACATTTGTTATGGTTGGTGTGGCACTGAGGTGGATTGTCAGAGGCAGTGTGTGAGATGCTGGTAGATGGGAGGTTCTTGCCTTCTGGCCTGCTCTGGAGTTGGCAATATCTCATATATGGTGAGGTTGCCTCCTCCCTCTTCTCTGGATTTTGAGAAGTTCATAAAAGGGAAAAAAAAAAAAAAAAAAACCCAAACACTATTTGCCTCATTTTGTCTTACAATATCCAGTAGAGAAAGTGAGCTCCAGAGAGCCTGAGTTCATATCTTAGCCCTAGGCCTGGAGATTATGAACCTTCTTAAAGCTTTGCAGCAAGCTTACTGCACTTGTGTTGCCTCCATATTCCCGACAGCAGTGCTAGCTGGTTCTGTGTCTCAGGAAGGGCAGTTTTAAGGGGCTTTGTATCCTGTGTAACAGGAGGAGCTGTGGTTACTTGGCATGTGCAGAGCTGCAGGCAGTATGAGGCAAGAATTTGCTGGTAAATAACTGCAGACTTTTTGCTGCTCCGTCTCCCAGAGAAGTCTGGCTGGACCAGCATACTGCCTGCTTGTGCTCAGGGATGCTGCCTTGCTCTGAGCTGGCACAAGTGTGGTCCCCAGAGCTGCTGTGCTCCTGCTTGCACGTGGCCTCAGCTATTCCCTTGTGACTGAAGCAGCTGGTGAGTGTAGGTGGTGCTGGGCTCCCGTTCTCTGTTGTCATTTCTGCATGCAAGAGATGGCAGAGCTGTCCCACCCAGCTCCTGGGTAAGGGCACATTTGGGCAGAGTGGAGAGCTCTGCATGTTGCTGGAGGTTTGCCCGTTGTTTGGAGAGGACCTCCAGCTGTGCTCTGCTGCTGCTGCAGTGCTGCTGCATGTCTGGCTGTGCACTGGGAGCCCTGCAGGAGCCTTTGTCTCTGCTGTCCTGAGCTGTATCCAGGGGCTGTAGATCTGCCTGCCAGGAGCAGCACTGTGAGCTGTGTCTGAGCTTTGCATCCATATGCAGCCACCTCTTGGTGCACCTTCCTATGCTTTTCTCTCCACCTTTCCTGTGTGGCAGCTATGTGTTGCCAAAGTTAATAAAGCCCCAGGGGCTGGGGCTGAGCTAAGCTTGTTGACTGGCTGCCTCTTGCTGAAGCTGCTGCTGTCTCATGTCCTCTGGGCTGTGGAGAGACAAAGAATGCCCAGGCTGCAGCGAGCTCCTTCCCTGTGCCTGGCAGCTCTGCTTTCCAAGGGTGGCACAGCAGTGTCTGCCCATGCAGTGGAGCTGCAGCCATGGGCACAGCAGGTGCAGTGCTGGTGTGGTGGGTGATGCTCTGCCACATGGGGTGAGGAGCAGAGTGCTGCTGGGTACGCATTGCTCTGGCAGCGAGCTGGGGGAAGGGAGGCTTTCCTGCCTTGTTGCATCCTTTGTAGCTGATGGTCAACTCCGCGTTTTCTGCTGATCATAAGGGCTCATCTCGGGAGCGGTTCTGGTGTGCAGTCCTTCTGACGTGGTTGTGGGCAAAGGCAGTGCTTGGAGCTCCCTGTGTGTTTACCTGATGCTAGCCAGGTCAGCATGCTCTGCACTGGCATGTCACTGCTCCCCGGCTGCAGGGCTGTGATGGAGCAAGCAGTGCTGCCTCCGCCTGTTGTTGTCTGCCCATGCCTTCCCCTCCCCTGCCTGCTTTCCCTTGCACCAGGCTGCATTTGTAAAATGAAATAAATATTGACACGGACGGGATGCTATTCAATTTGTCCTGATCACTGGGCTGCGGTGAGTCCTGACAGAGCAGAGTGTAAAACATAAGCTCAGGATGTAATTTCTACTGTCAACATGATGTACAGTACGGCTGTGCCAAATATACACCGACAAACGGTGCAAGCTCTTGCAGGGAGGAGAAGGGGAGCTGTGCTGATATTTGGGAAGTGGGGATGATGGAGCAGCAGTAGGAGAGGGGGCACGTTGGGGTGGTGTGAGAGCCTGCCTGTCAGAGCAGGACCTGGGCACACAGCCACGTGAGAGCATGCATGCTGTGCAGCTGCAGGCTGCTTGGGGTGCTGTGCTGGGACTGAGTGGTTGCAGAAAGTAGCAGCTCCCACTTTGCTGTTTGTGGCAGGAAGGAGTGGCACCTCCAGCTTTGTGGCTGGATGCTCATCAGTGATGCGGGGAAATAAATGCTGTGCTGGTCATGGTCCCTGTGCGTGGGACCTTCTGTGTTGCTGTGGGGTACCTCAAATTCTGCTGTGGTACAGACATGAGCATGGGACAAGGGATGGCACACCTTCCTTACAAGCACAGGCTGAGAGCTGGGGCTGTGCAGCCTGGAGGGAAGAGGGCTGTAGGGAGAGCTGAGAGCAGCCTGTAGGTATCTATAGAGGCTATGAGGGAGGGGACAGACTCTTGAGCAGGGCCTGTGTGATAAGACAAGAGAAATGGTTTCAAACTGAAAGAGGCAACCTTTGGATATAAGGAAGAAGATTTTTACAATGAGGGCTGTGAGGCAGTGGTACAGGTTCAGAGATGAGATGGATGCCCTGTCCCTGCACGCACTCAGCCTGGAGGGGTGTCCCTGATAACTGCAGGGGGTTGGACCAGATGCCCTTTAAGGATTCTTTTCAACTCAACCCATTCTATGACTCTGTAACGTGGGGCTCTCAGGTACTTTGCCCCTGGAAGAGCTCTGTGGTGTGATAGCCAGAAGGAAAAATGTGCACTGACACAATGCTGGCCCTAGGCATGGCCTGGAGCTGTGAGAGAAGAGGAACAGATGAAAATTTTTGGGTAGAACGCAAAAATCTTGTCTGTGGCAATGAACCTTACCAGAGATATGTCTCTGGGTATGTATTCTTAGGTGGCTCTGGGTACCAAGATCATAGGATCACAGAATGGCTTAGGTTGAATAGGACCTTGAAGATCACACAGTTTCAATCCCTGCCGTGAGCTGGTTGCCCCCCACCACATCAGGCTGCCCAGGACCCCACCCAACCTGGCCTTGAATGCTCCAGGGATGGCGCATTCCATCCAGGGCTTCTCTGGGAAGCTGTGCCAGCTCCTCCCTGCCCTAAGGTCTGGAGCTCGCAGTGGGATGAATAGAATCTGGGATCTGAGTGTCTGGGAGGTGCATTGGGACTGGGACGTGCTCTGCCACCACGCACAGCCTGCAGATCGCTCAGCCGAATGGAGCTGAACTTTGTCAGTGTGAGGTAGCCAGTAGCAAACCACATTAGTTCAAGCATAGATGCAAGATGAGAATTCTGTTAAATGTAAAACACAGCGTAATGGCCGGGACTCAGAGCACAGTGTTGTGGTTCCCACAGCAACGGCAGCCCAGCCCATGCGCGCCCAGCAGGACTCTCCCTGCCGTGCCAGAGCTGCTCTATGGAGTGCTCAGATGCAACAGGGCTGAGCAAGTTGCCTTGGGAACTGTGGGCCAGCTCTGCTGGAGCCATGCTGGCCCACTGCAGCATCTCCTACCCTTGCATAATCTGCCTTGCTACAGTATGTGCATTTAGCTTGTTCTTTTACTGCTTTGTGGATGCTGTTTTGGATTTAGTGGCTGAGGAGTTCTTCAGAACTGTTATGTCTGTAGTGCTATTGCTGCCTAGTAAGGCTTCTGCAGGGCATTATGAATCCAGTGCAGCCTGGATGGCCTCAGGGCACAGGGGGAGATGGCTGCAGCTGGGGATGGCCTCTCCCTAATGCTCTGCTTGTGTGGCAGTCCTTGAGAACACGTACATACACAGTTCTGCTTCTAGCAGCGATGTTGATCAGGTACAATCCATTAGTAGGAGGATTCTGAGCATGTCTGGAGGCATTACCTGGGAGTAGCAAGAGCAGAGATGCTGGGTTGGGTGTTCTTCCCATGCATATTGCATGTACCGGGTGCTGACCCAAAGCTCTCACTCTGGCACAACTTCATTCTGCTGACATCTCTCACTGTCGGGGGAGCTCACTCAAAAATAACTACAGATTTCCCAGATATGAGAAATTGGAGAGATGCTGTTTGTGACAGTGAAGCTCTGTGTCCTGTTATTTGTATCTTCTCTGTATCCACGCAGGAATGATAAAAACAGATTTGTAGGCATCCTGTTACTTGGTGAATCTCTGCTCTTGAAGCCTGCTGCAGGTGAGGCAGCTCCTTCACATCTGTGTTTGGCCCACGAAGGGAGCAGTCGCTTTGTGCTGCCAGACTCGTAACAGTGGGAGGGAACGAGTCAGCCCATCACCCATCCACAGATCATCCTACTCCCCTAGATGCAGTCTGCCTTGTAAAATGCTTCGTGGTGTTTGTTTATAGGGATTCCTGCCCTTTACGTTGGCAGGAATAACCTGTCCTCGTGGGGCAACGGCTGCGAGAGGGAGCTTTGCCATCGCTGGCGACCTCACGGGGCCACTGTGAATATGTCTGAATAACAAGCAGCCTGGCAGGAATGTTAGCGCTTCTGCACCGTGGCTCCTAACAAAAAAAATGCACTGGGGACTCTGTGCTTCTTGGAGCATGAAGTGCACAGGGCTTGCACGTGTGAGAGCTGATATGTGCATGTGTGCGTGGAATGTGGCATGTGTATGTTGAGGGGAACCTGGCACGTGTAGACCCAAATGAGGCACAAACATGGATAGAAAGGAGCGATGGCGTGAGGACTCTTAGCTGTGTGCATGAAATATGAGTGAGCCCTTGTATGCAAATGTGTTTGTATACATTGCCTGACATGCTGTGCACAAACCAGGAGTAGGCAGCTCTGAATGATGCTTGGCATTCTTCGGGTCAGCAGCCCTGTGCTTCTCAGTGTTTGCCTGGACAGGGAACTGCAGAACTGACAGTTCTTGGATGCTATAGGGAACCGACTTGCATTGTAGGTGCAGTCACAGGAGGGAAATGGCAAGGGCAAGGAAGGGCTATGGGGATATTTGCTGGCTGCCCCTTCTCTGTGCTGCTGGGGCTGTTTGGTGTCCTGCAGGGGGCTGTGCAGGGCATGGTCCAGGCAGCTGCTCAATGCCTGTCACTGGGAAGCAGATAGCTATACCTCGTGCCTCACACGTGTGATCCAGGACTGACCCACCTTTCTGTCCATCTACTTTCCCTCTGCTATTCAGAGTAACAGATGGCAAGAGATTAACTCCTCCAACCAGTGAAGATGAGCATGTTTTGTGCCTGGTGGGTGTTGTGGAGCTCTGGTGGAAGCTCAGGGTGTTGGTGGAGGGAGGTATGGGTGCTGCATGCCTATCCCTCACCCTTATTGAATTCCCTCTCACCGAATGCTCTCATGTTTTCATCCTCACCACCTTATGAGTGGCTTGAAGCTTACTCCAGAGGCCTTTCTATTAAAAAAAAAACAAACAAGTTTGCTTTAAAGTCATCCAGGTGATGAGCCCTTGAACAGCTGCTTTTCTCCAAGCTTATTGGCAGAGAAGTGAGGCACCGGGAACATGGGACTGGTGGCAGGGGCTGGAGAGCCAGCAGCTCCTGCTGACAGAGCTCTGCCAGCCTCCCTCCTGCAGGACCAGTGGGGCCGGGCACTGCAGTGGGGCACCCCAAGGCAGGGTGGGGGGGAGGTACCGACTGAGGGCGCAGGGGCAGCGGGAAGCACGGAGCCCCGCTCTTGCAACAGCACTGACACTTGGCCTTTTCCAGGCTCCCAGGAATGCTGCTGGCTGCCCTACACCTCTCTGTGTGAGCCAGCAGAGGATGGAAGCGACTGGCATCAGCTGGGCCAAGGATCCTTCGTCAGGTGCTGGGATATCACCCCCCTGAAGACGGGATTTACAAATGGGCTCATGAGCAGAGCGTGCAACACGGGCCTCTGTGCTGCTGGACCCCTCGTGCAGTGCTGTAGGGCCACCGTGGGACAAACAGAGGCTGCCTGCAGCACCTCGTCCACTTAACTCATCTGTGAACCTTTCCATGGAGAAGCTGTGCTGTGCTCCCTGCGGATGCTGGTCTGGGGCAGCGGTGTTCTGTGTGTGGCCGTGGAGCTGTCTGCCTGTGGGGTGGGCACTGAGCTGTGTGTGACCCCACTCCCAGGCACGGCTGCTGCAGCTGATCCTGGAGCCCTGCAACCCTGTCCCCAAGAGCAAATGCCAGCTGCCAGACTCTTCTCAGGAGATGCAGGAGCAGCCTGCAAGGCACCAGCGCTGACTGCTCTTGAATCAGCGGCAGGAGGAGGCCCGGGACTCCTGTAGTTGCAGACAAGACTGCATCCAGCTGGAACAGGAGGTGTCCAGCTGCAGGATGTGGCATGCTGCAGGGATGGGGACACTGCAGTGACCAGTGAATCCCACGCTGCCAATGTTGACTTTACTCCTACTCACCCCATAAGGATGCCAATTGCCTGTCCAAAATCTGCAGCTCATGCAGCCTCCTAGAGTGCGATGGCAAAGGGTCTGCAGGGCTGCTGCTGGACCATGCTGCTGCTGCTCTGTGCCATCCAGGAGCTGGGGGCCTGGGCCGTGCACACTGCGGCAGAGGGTCCTGACCTGGGGCAGCCAGGGGATCCCACACTGCTGGCCAGCGGGCGAGTGAAGCGTGGCTGGGTCTGGAACCAATTCTTTGTGGTGGAGGAGTACACGGGCACAGAGCCACTGTACGTGGGGAAGGTAAGGCAACCCTGCGTCTCCCTGGGGCTGGCCGAGCCTGTGCAGAACGGGGCATGCTGCAGCATGGCTGAGCCTGGTGAGGTGAAGGGACGCTGTTAGAGCAGCAGCCAGGGGGTGGACTGGGATAGCATGAGCCTGGTTCTTTCCTGGGTGGGTTTAATGTTCTGCCATGGACCTGGGGAAGGAACGCACCCAAATCCGTATCTGTCATCTCCCTCTTTTGTGCGAAGTTCCCACGAGTGTGAGGAGGGATGCAGTGCTGGGTGTCACAAAGGCAGCAGGGAAAGCTCAGCCTCATCTCTGGGAGGGCAGGCCAGTGGGGTGAGCACCTGCTTACTCTACTCTGCCTTATCTGCATGCTGCAGTGCTGATGGAGCACCCAGGGCCTTCCTGCCCCCAGAGGCTGCTGCAAACAGCATAGCCTTGACCTGCTCAGGATGGTCAATTCCCTGTCCTGTAGCTCTTTCAGCATGGGGATGGTGTGCTGGGTGCATTTCCTTGCCCCTCCCTGAGTCTCCCTGCTGGCTCTGGAAGGACTGTGCTGTTGGACCTGTGAGCTGCAGCTGTTTCCATGCTAATCATCTGAGCAGACCGGGGCTGGCAAAGTGGGTGCCCTGCTGTGGTCGTGGCGTGGAAATCCTGTGGCTAGGGTGAGGTTGGTGTGGGGCTGAGGCATCTCAGGCTGACCTGCACAGTGAGGTGCAGAAGGAGCTCAGTGCAGGCATGCAGGGGCTCTGAGGGCCAGCAATGGGTACAGAGCTTGCCAGAGGTGTGCCTGGCATGCAGGTGCTGTGCGGCACTGTCTGGGATCTGCACTGTGCCACCTCACTGACGCCAGTGCCAGAACTGCTGGGATGGGCACACGCAGTGGCCCCCTGGCTTCCTGAGGCTGTCTGCCTTGGGGTTGCTGTGCTTTGTCCTTCTCTGATAGCTCTGCTGTAGGGTGTCCCGAGGCTCCCAGGTGCTGGAAGGATGTCATCTGTGTACTAATGAAAGAGCAGCTGGGCCCAGCCCAGGGGAGAGCTGCTCCTATGGGGGCACGGACTCTCCCTGAAAGGAAAACACCCAAGCAAGAGTCCATGCAGCAGGGCTGTGTGATGGCTTCGGCTGTCTGGTTATGAGTCTGGAGGAGGCTCGAAAATGGGCTTTTTGGCTGGAGGCCAGGTGGAATTTCAGCGGTGATTTGTGTCCATTTCAGCAGACACTCGAAAGCCGCACTCCTCCGCCGCGACGCTCGATGCGGTTACAGTTAATTCACAGCTCCCCTGGGAGGTGACTCGAAGCATCAGGCCCTGTCAAACTCCAGAGGTAGCCTAGCAACAGCCTCATCTCCAAAATGAACCCGGGAACCTAAAACTAACCCATTTTACAGCCCCTTTCACATCATTCAATGCATCACCCACCCTGCACAAGCAGCCGAGCTGTGCTGAAAACAATTCCCTTTTGGTGATGCTCCCTGGGGCTGAAGGCATCCAGAACCCACGGATGGGAGACACTGATGCCCGGTGGGGAGGCAGTGCTGGGAGCTCGCAGTGCCCATGGGATGCGCCCTCCATGGATGCTCCTCGCACACCTCGTGTGCTCTTCCAAAGGCTGATACCGTTTCCCTGAAATCTGGGTTCTCCAGCTAATCCTTCCTCTGAACTGTAATTTCCCCTGAGGCCGCTGTCAGTTTGATGTGGATTTCTTTGTTTTATTTTTTTTTTTTTAAATAGAATTATGGGTCAGCAGTAGTTACAAACTTCTGCATGTGGACAGATCTATTTTAGATAGAGGGGAGGATTAAAGGGGAAAAAAAGCAGATTTAATTAAGTTGCTAATATTTAAAGAAAATTGATGAACTCAGGCTTTATGAGTTGGAGCAAACAAAGTGTGCCTTTATTATGGGCTAGTTTTTATTTGATTTTCTTTCTTTTCCAGCCCCAGAGTCATTTTTTATTTGTGTATCTGTGCTTTCTGTTTAATCGCTTTTAATAAGGAATGTGCACCTCTGTTCACATTTAATTTCGATTTAATTATTAGCAAGTAATTAATGGCTCTGTGAAATTCCTGGGTTCAGCTCTTTGGGACGAGGGAACTGTTTTCCCATAGAACAAATGGGTGCAATTGGACCCGTGGGTGTGCTGGTGGCTGTGGCACTGCTGTCCCTGCAGTGAGCACAGGGGGGTCCCCTTGGAGGGGTCCCATGGCACACAGCACAGCCCACAGCTCCCAGGAAAGGTGCAGCAATGCTGTGGGAGCGCCTTGGGATCTGCTCTGCAGCATTCCCCCTGATGTCTACAGTCAGTTTTCCAGCCCTCCCCCATTAGTTGTTGTTTAGCCAAGCAGCACAGATTTAGGTCTTTTAATCTTCCCTTGTAAATCAATCTGTACGGCCCCTTGAGCCCAAGCTCCATTTTTCTTCCTTGCTCCCCAGTTTGCAGGGATGCTGGTGTCTGCTCCGAGCAGTCGGCGGTGAGCAAATATGTAAAGAGGATGTGCTGGGAGCTCAGCGTGGTGCTGGGTGGTTGATCTCTGCCCTAATTATTAATCACCAGCCTGGCGTTCAGCAGGAAAGCACAGCTTTCTGCTACCTGTGCTGAGCAGAACAGGTGCAACTTTGTCAGAAAAGCTCAGTTGCTGACGGGGTAATCATGAACTTCAGGGATATTAATAACATGGTGGGGCTGGTGAGCGCCCCCCATTTGGAGGGGTGTGTGGGTTTCTAGGGCAGGATGCTCTGCACACCATCCCCTAGGGTCCTCTGATCCCCGTGGGACTGTGATTGGATGGCATGGGGCTCCCACTGGTGCTGTGGGACCCCCATTGGCACTGGAAGACCCCTGTTGATGCTGTGGGACTTCCATTGGCACTGGAAGACCCTTATTGAT
>NW_024885044.1:3225622-3226118 GCF_019232065.1 Centrocercus urophasianus
CTATGGGACTTCCATTGGCACTGGAAGACCCCTATTGGTACTGTGGGTCCCCTATTGGTATTGTCAAACCCCCACTGGCACTGGATGACCCCTATTGGCACTGTGGGACCCCCAGTGGCACTGCAGAGCTCACAGCCATGCTCTAAGTGAAAGTCTGAGTGCTGGGGGGACCTGGGAAGCTGCTTCAGATGGGAAGTAATATGGTAATGTATGAAATGCTTTGATTTGTCCGAAGTGCAGGCACCTCACTCATGAAATAAATATATAAACTGCATCTAACAAGACAAATATAATGAATGCATCATATAAAAAAAGGGGGAAAGAAAAGAAAAAAGAGGCAGCTCCGGTATAAATTCTTGCTGGTAGAGCTGTGTGTCTGAAAGGTGGATTATAGAACTGCAGTTTGGAAGATTGAATGGCCCATAAACATTTTCATATTTCATTAGCCGATTAATGGACAGCTTTTTTTCTTCTTTTTTTTTTTTTTTTTTTTTTT
>NW_024885044.1:3226218-3322365 GCF_019232065.1 Centrocercus urophasianus
TTTTTTTTTTTTTTTTTTTTTTTTTTTTCCTTTTTTTTTGAGTTGGTGGGAGAACTTTGCTGATTCTAAGCAGAAATTGCAGGGAGCAAATGAAGACAGCTGATGAAACCTTGCGGGTCCCTGTCCTGTTATGGATTGTCCCAATTAACGCCCGTTCTGCTCTCTGTCAAGATGCATTCTGCCTGTCCAGTTACTGTTAATAGATTTCTCATAAGTGGCTAGATTGTAAAAACCTCATAACTCAGCTTAATGCCACCAATAAAATTATCTCTGGACGTCTGGCCTGGATTCCAGTCAGCTCCCGGTCCAGGAGGAGCTTCTGTTTACCCTTTCTTTTCCTAATTTCAAATGTTGTCTTAATTAGAAAATGAAACGGAGACTGGCTACAAAAAGCACCTTCCCCAGGGCCTGTTTTTCATTCAGCACAGCCCGTCTCGCCTCATTTCACTGCAGGCTTTGCCCAGGAGCGATGTCTGGCAGCGTCAGCTCTGCCATGGGCTCCATAACCCCAACCTGAGCTGCATTCCTACCCCGTTTGCTGCACAGCCTGGGAGAAACGGCCCCGCGTTGGATCTTGAGTCCTTGCAATGGGGTAACCTCTTTTTAGGGGGCTGTTGGTGAGTTGTCCTTCCCATACATCTCCTGGCCTCACTGTGGCGAGATCCGCAGCTTGGTTTGTCGTGTGAGTGGGTACTGGCAGCGTTTGGGACCTGCCAAGCTCAGAGTGGCAAAGGCAGAACTGATGGTTCTGTGTGTCGTGCCCTCCTATGTGCAGCATCCCCTGCTGCTCCTACCTCTGCTCTTTCCTGGCAGATCCATTCGGACTCGGATGAGGGGGACGGCTCCATCAAGTACACCATCTCCGGGGAGGGCGCGGGGACCATCTTCCTCATCGACGAGATCACAGGTGACATCCACGCCACCGAACGCCTGGACCGGGAGCAGAAAACGTTCTACACACTGCGGGCTCAGGCCCGGGACAGGCAGACTGACCAGCTGCTGGAACCCGAGTCTGAGTTCATCATCAAAGTGCAGGACATCAACGACAGCGAGCCACGCTTCCTGGAGGGGCCCTACATCGGCAGCGTGGCTGAGCTGTCCCCCATTGGTAGGTGTCCTGGTGGGTGAGAAGCTTCCATCTCTGCCACTAAACCTTGAGCCTGCCATACCCCACAAACCAGGCTATAAATCATAGGGATTCCCACTGAGAGCGGAGCTGAGGAGCCGAGAGGGATAAATAAATAAGGTAGCTTAAGGAAAAACAAGTGAATAAATCCTCTGAGCTGATTGCCAGCCCGTGGCTGTGTGCTCAGCCCCAGCCCTAAGCTGTGCCCTGGGGATGGGTCAGGGAGGTGCCAGATGCCCGCTGTGCCTCAGCCCTGGCTTTGTTCAGCCCTCAGCTCCCAGGTGCTGTGGGCAGGGGTAGGAATGAGCCCTTATGTGACAAGAAGCCTGTGGCTACCTGTGCTCTGGATTAACCCAAGCACTGCCTGTCCCCCTGTGTCTCAGTGCCTGCTCTCGCTGTTCCCTGCTGCCCTCAAAGCCCTGTGGCTGCCTCTCCATCCCCTTCAGCATCCCTGGGCAGTGTTGCTGCACCGTCTTGCCCACTTTCTGGCTTCCCTGCGAGAGGCCCAGTATTGCTGAGGTCAGGAAATTCATGCCTGTAATAGAAGTGGTTTCCTCCATGCTACCGCTGGCCTGCCCCCCCCCAACACACCACTGTCAGCCTGGTGCAGTGCTGAGCTGCAGGTGGGGTGTGTGCTATAAGATCCATTGCAAAGGATGGCAGCGGGCACTGAGCTGCACTCCCCAGTGCCGGGAGAAACACGGAGAGGGGATGCAGCACTGCTTGAGCTGGGGGTGGCTGCAGGTGTGCAGGAGCTGCTGCCTGAGTTCCTGTTGGTGGATGGGGAGCAGACTGTCCCAAAGCACCCCAGGCTCTCCATCCTCTTCCATTTACCTGCACTAATCCTCTCCTGAGTCAGATGGTGACCCCTTGAACTGCAGCCACATGCTCCTGGAGCAATGAAAGGCATCATGTGGGCAGCAGAGCAGGAGGCATCCCATTCCCAAGGGGAAGAAATAAATTAATCTATTTTGCTTGAACTACTTTTAGAAAGCAAAGAATCTTCAACTCTGAGTATTAGACAAGGATCCCAATTCTTTAAAAAACGTTAACAATTATGGAGCTGCCTGATCACAGACTGATGTGAACAAGACATATCAAAGGAGACAGTTTCTATGCGAAATTGGAGATCAGAGCGAGAAAGAATCACGGTTTCACAACATGAAAGGAGGCGATTCCTGCAAATTAAAATACTCAGAAGTTAAAAGTAAAGAGAAGTGCTGTGAACGGCGTGGGATGTGCTTCCAAGCTGCATGCTCAGAGCGGGGGGAGCTGGAGCTGAGAGTTTACTGGGCTGAAGTCTGTCTGCCTGTGGCAGCCTCCAAGCCCTCTGAAGCCTGGCCAGCCCGCGAGGTGGAGGGGCTCCTCCACAGCAGCCCAGCTAACAAGCAGAGATTGCTTCTCACAGCACCTTCACCTGGTGTTGCTGCAAGCTCCTCCGCTGGGCATGGAGCTGCAGAGAACACGCCTTACTGCCGTTTTGGGTGTGGATGAAGGGCAACCCCCCTGTAGTGGCAAAGCAGGGTCAGGAAGGCTGGGCAGCTGGAATTGGTTGTGACATCAAGGTCAAAGGCTGGGGACCTGCTGGCAGTGCTTGTCCATTGCTCCATTTTCCTGGATGACCAATGTCTCTGATTCAGCTGTTCTCTTCTGGGATGGGTCACTCGAGGAGCAGGGCTGCTCTCCGTCTCAGGTGTGGTTTGCAGGGAGCTGCTCTTCGTTCCCCATCTCTGCCACTCTGCAACCTGAGCTGAGAAGTGAAGGGTGACCCCTTCTTGCTCTCCCGGACCCCCGTAGGGCTCATGCTGAAGGCTGGCCACGTGGGTGGCTTTGCTCTCTCCGGTGGCAGCAATCAGCTGCAGCTCCCTGCCAGAATCGCAGTTCCAGCTCCCGGAGGTGGGTCCCTTCCTGGAGCATAAAGAGAAGTAAAACAAATACGGTCAGATCCGCTCTGTGACAGCAGGAACAGATCAAAGGACATTATTTGCATAATGAAGGAGTACTAATTGGGAGGGAAAGTCATTTGACTTCCCGGTGCCTAAGAGGGAATAACAAATAATGAGGGAATTGCACAGACTCCCGCACGGGGGCTGGGAGTGCTCCACATTGGCCCCGTGCTCTGTTCCTGCACAGAGCTCAGCCCTGAGGCTGCAGCCCTTGCTGGGTGCCCACCCCGCTGCCCATCACCCCCAAAGGGCTGAGCTGAGCTGAGTCAGTCTTGAAGGAGGAGACCCAGAGCTGCAGAGAAGGTAGGATGGACCCAACCGACTGCTGGGGAACGGCAGGAGTTTCACCTTGTAACAGGAGATGCTAAAATTAGCTGTGTTCTCCCTCAGCTCCCTGGGGTCTGCTTAACAGCTGTCTGCCGCACACAGGCATGAGCCCAAATCCACACTGCCTCCTGCAAAACATCTCTGCTGCACAGAGCAGGTTGCATAGCCCAGAGCTGGCTTTTGGGCTGGGGAGCACGCAGAGCGACTGGTAGCTGGCATGGTGGTAAATGTGGATCTTTCTGTCAGAACAGCTCTTCTCCCTCGGTGCATTTTGCTTTCATTTCTCTGTGTAGCACCAAGATTAGAGATGATTTGGCTGTGCAGACAGGAACTCGGGGTCAAACTCTGGCTCCATCGCAAAGCTGGCTGAATGCAAAACTGATTACTGTGAAGAGAAATTGTTTAATCTCCACACTAGAAGCAGAGGAAAAGACTTTGTTTAACGTGCAGCTAGAACACTTGCAGGCAGTCTGATGGGTTTTTCTTAATAGAAAATGCTCAAAATGCTCTTGTGTGCATCTGGCAGCAGCTGGGGCAGCAAGTGGGCATGTGCTGAGGATTGCACTGCCCTGGAAGCTGTGAATGGTATTGTTGGTACAGTTGGGTTTTCCCCTTCTGTAGCCTCCAGGTCGCTCAGATGGAACTGCTGCCCTCTGGCATCCATCCAGGGTACATGGATCTGCAGGATGAGGTGCTTCTCGTGGGGTCAGGAAACTGATATCATATGCTGTGCTGTGCCTGGAGAGCAGGGCTGGGAGCAGCATCCATGGGTCTGGCCCCTCAGGAGGCTGCTGCTGGAGGTGGACCCTCACAGATCTTCTCCTTTCTCAGGGCTGTCTGTAGGTGGGATTAACAGTTCCTTATTTCTGTCGCCTTTGAGGACTTCAGCTCTTTAGTTCCTGAGGCCGTTCTCATGTCCTGGGTCCTGCTTCAGTCAAATTGAACATGATGTCAAATTAAAGCCATCTCAGGGACAGCTGGAGTGAAGCACCCAGTTTAGTGAGGCAGTGTTGGAAATCGATAACTTAATTGCAGACATTTGATGGACTTTTATCCAATTTATGGTCCTTCTGCCCTGCTACGTGTGGAGCATGACGACACGGTGCAGTGCCTGGCTCTGGACAGGCAATAGCTCTTCCTCCCCTGCAGCTGCCCTAAAATGTGAGATGACTGCTGGGAGCAAAGCTACCTGCTGATGTGGAGAGCGTGCCCTGCTCTGAGGTGGCCCACAGTCCCATTATCCTGTCACTCCGTGGGACAAAAGGGGCCGTATTTCTGGATGTCCTCAGGGCACCTTCTAAGAGATCCACGTCTCTCTTCTGTTTTTGTTCTCATCCCTGCTGCAGGCACCTCTGTGATGCAGGTGATGGCCTCCGATGCCGACGACCCCACATACGGGAGCAGCGCCCGCATCGTCTACAGCGTGCTGGAGGGCGAGCAGCACTTCACCGTGGACAGCAAAACAGGTGAGCAGCAGCACCCAGGGAGCTGCAGGGCACCTCATCCTGGGGGTGCAACGTGTGTCTGCACTGTGAGCAGCAGGCGGAGCGTTGGGATGGGCAGCAGGGCTGGGGGGAAACTGCAGCCGCCAGACCTGCACCCTCCACCTGCACCAACTGCAGAGTGAGCGCAGCTGTGGGCACGTAAAATCTGGGGAAGGTTGAAGTGCTACCAGAGGGGCTTTACCAAAGGCCACGTTGTTATCGCCAGGGCTTTGATTAAAGGTAACACTTCAAATTAAGGAGCGGTTTATAAATGCTCTATTAATATTTAATGAAAGAACAGTGGAAGCTGCTCCATTCCTTAATAACGTATAATAGAGCCCGTTGTAAAATGCATCTCTAATAAATCCCTAGCAGATGATGCTCTGACATACTGGTTAGAGTAGACCATAACCGGGAGATGTTGGGGTATATATTCTCCTTGCCTCCCAGGAGTGTGACTCTCATTACCCTTAATGGGAACCTTGCAAGCTTTCTAAGGAGGGAAGACACTCAAATGCTAATAAGAGATATTTAAGGTACAAAGCATGCAGTAAAGTACCTTCAGTTTAATGAAAAATTGTCAAAAGACGAGAGCACCGAGCAGCTGCAGCTTTGGTTGGAAAGCTGGGCTGCAAAGTGCCCCCACCCTATTGCTGAACCGAAGGGAACCTTGGTGAGATCTGCCCCTGGCTGCCTTCTCTCCCACATTTGCTTGGTTTTCCTTTCATTTGCGAGGAGACAACGAGCTAAATACTGAAAACTCAAGTGTGTGTGGGATCCTGCTAGTCTGAGACAGCGTTGTGTGAGTGGAGGCTGAGAACGGGGCTGCTGGAATGGAGAGGGACCACTGGGAGCAAAATGCACAAGCCGGGACGTGCAGAGGCTCAGCTCCCTGCAACAACATTAATGCTGCCGTATTAAGGCATAAAGTAAAATGCGCCCTGTGGGACTGTGGTGAGAATTAATGTCACTCCAGGAGACCAAGCTTCTGGATTCCTTGACTTTTTGTGTCT
Organism: Centrocercus urophasianus; assembly: GCF_019232065.1. NCBI lineage: Eukaryota > Metazoa > Chordata > Aves > Galliformes > Phasianidae > Centrocercus > Centrocercus urophasianus. The sequence goes on from NW_024885044.1 coordinate 3,232,115, forward strand.
TAATTCTCAAGCTGGCTGTTCATACACTGGCTGTTTCATACACCGCTGGGGTTGATTTACGGTTCTGCTTGCGATTCGTAAGAGCAAAACTGCTGACAGTCTGCAGCAGCCATCCTCAGCTCCACGGCAGTGCAGCTGTATGCCCCTCTGCCAGCAGTGCCGTGTGTGGCTGTGCTGCTGGAGGAGGCAGGGACAGGGCTGGCCGTGCTGAGCAGGCTGTGATCTCTGTGTCTGCCTTTGGCACCAGTCAGGAGCTGGAGCATCCCACTGCTGAACCCCATCCTCCTCCCCCTCCAAACCTGGAAAGGTTTTATTGTTCCAATGGGAGTCCTGCCCTGCCCGCTATGGGTGGCCGGGCTTCTTCCCTGAGCATAAGATTTAATTATCCGTAGCAGAAGCATCACTCTTCAAAGCCACCATTGTTATTAATGGCCATAAAAAGAACCATAAAAACCTGGAATGTTACATTTCTCATAATATACGATAATGAAGAGCAATTTGTTTTCCCTGTTTGGTTTCGACCTCCCCCTCCACTTTTCCTTGCAGGTCCACACACTCCTATGCTCCCTCATGCCCTGCCTAAGCCTATGGTGCAGGCACTGCTGCCTGGACAGCTATGGGTGATCCAGGGGACAGAGGGCAACCAGCCCACAGCAGGGGGTTGGAGCTGGGTCTTTCTATGACTCCTTCCAGCTCCAGTTCTCCTTTTCTTTGTCTTTGGCTGTACTTCATACTGAGGTTGTTGTGTGTATGGGTGTGATTTGCACACTTGGATGCAGGATGCACACTGTGTGTACGTTGCTCAGTTTGTCTCTCATTCCTGGCTGTTATCAGCGTTAGCATTCAGCAGGTGCATTGGATTTGACAGAGCTTTCAAAGGCAGGACCTAACCTGCCAGTATACCAGCAGAGCATGCTATGCTCAGTCCTACAGCTCGGTAAGGCCTGAAATCCCGTGTCTTGTCTTGGAAGGCTTTTTGGAGGGAGATGAGCAGGACCCTGCAGGCATCTGTTCTATTTAGGCTTTGTGCTGCCTTCCCTATTCACTCTCAGTGTGCCAGTAGGGTGCAGCTGATCTTCACGTGCTCTTTGTCACTCAGAGCTGCATTGCACTGCTCTGTGGCAGCAGCCACAGGGTGCCTCCTTCCTCTTGGAGGAGGCTGCAGTCAGTGCACACACGGTGCTTTGCTGCTGCTGTTGGGACGTGGTCACTTCTGCTGTTACACTGGGGAGGCTGCCTCTCAGCATGCTGCAGTCTTTGCGGGGATATTGGCTGTCGCAGAAAGATGCTCTGGGTGACATCCCCAGCCTCGTTGTGTTTGTTGCTTCCCTAAAAGCTCAGCTTAGGAGATTGTATGTGCATCTTGTTCTTTACTGGAAATAAGAAGCTGTTCTTAAAATCTGTCATTCTGCTGCATGCAGAGAAAAAACAGAAGGACTCTGAAGGCTAATTGGAATGCAGTCTGGCATTTCTTATTACTTAAAACAACTCCTGAGTTAGAGCCTGTCTCCTGATTTGGAGGCTCAGCCAGCAAGGGCTCAGAGGTCCTCAAGCCGGGGAGAGCAGGACGAGAAATACTGTCCTGCTGGGAGGAAGTTTGTTTTATTGCATGTAGTCATGAGTTGTTTCATCCTTAGCTGCCAGCACTGTTGCTTGGAGACCTCTGGAGACCACAGGCTCAGTCCTGGGGTAGTGCTGGTGGGGTGGGAGCTGAGCTGCTGGGAGCGTGGAGAGCTGTTCTGATGAGCTGTCACTGTGATGCAGTGGTGGGAGGCAGAATGTGTTTCTCTGCTGCTCTTGCCAGTTTGTTAACAATGCTTCTTGGTGCCTGGGAACACAGGTACCAGGATAGACCTGTCTCTGTGCTCTCATGGGTTTTAGCAGGTTCATGCCTCATCCCAGAAGATTATACACCGCAGCTCTGCACAGGGACAAAGAACAGGTTTTTATGACAGAAGTGGTGAGGCAGTGGCACAGAGATGAGGTGGGTGCCCCATCCCTGCAGGCACTCAGGTCAGGCTGGGGGTCTTTGAGCACTGATGGAGCTGTGGGTGCCCCTGCTCACTGCAGGGGGTTGGGCTGGATGACCTTTAAGTGTCTCTTCCAACTCAAACCATCCTAAGACTCTGGTGGTGTGTCTGCAGAAGAGCCACCCGTGGGCTTAGTTGAGGCAATTGCTACCATCAGTGAGACTGAATGTTGGCAGTCCCTGTCCAAAACTGGTGCTTCAAAGAACTTCCCTTGGTTTGGGACAAATGGTATGTTTGGTCTCAGGGAAACCAGGGTGTATTTACTAACGTGCAATGGGAATGAATGTTAAATGACCAGGGGGATTTAGCTGCTAAAGGAAGAGTGAGAGTGCTGAGCCCATCCTCCAGAGCTCTCTGTAGGGCCTCACTAATGTGAGCAAACAGCTAGTGGAAGGTATCCCTGCCCATGGCAGGGGATTGGCAGTGGAAGACACTTAACCTGCTGAGTGCTTTGTCCTGCTTTATTTCTGTCACCCAAATAGTGTCTGCTATTGAGCAGATTTGGTGCAATTTATGCGATGCTGCAAGTGTCCCCTTGCTTGGTAATTACAGTGATTAATCTGGATCATGCTGGAAAGCCACATGTGCCTTGTACCGGAGGGTATGCCACCATGTGTCTGTATTGTTCAACTATAACAGATGCTGACAAGAACTGGGGAGATGAAGCGAGCTGGAGGTTGTTCTTGCTGTGTTGGCAGAGTTTGGGAAGGAGAATGTTTGGCAGTTTCTCTGGCCGGAAAGAAGGTGAATTTGTGGATCTTAGGAGATGACAATGAGGTTTTCCATGTTCTGTCTGCAGCACCAGAGGTCCCTCTCTCTTCTGTCTGTGCACCCAGAGAAGGGCTCTGCTGCTGTCTCTTAGTGCTGCTCTGTGCATGGCAGGCAGCCCGGACTTGTTCCCCACTGGAACGAGCGACCTTGGTGGTGTTCTGGGAAGCCTGAGCTCTTCCCTCCCGTCTTACACGGGGTACTCTGGGCTGTGTCATTACAAGCAGCTCAGTTAAGTCATTACCTTCTTGGTGAATACATGAGCTTTTTCTCTCATCCCAATTCATCACCTCTGTGCTGACATGAATCATTTTCATTATAAAATGCTTCAGACCCCGTTAATTAACAGAATTGCTTAAATTTCAGTGAGATAGCGCTTGCCCAGAAATAACGGCTTTATATTCATAGCAGAGACATGGGAGGCCCATAAACGTGACCAGCTGAGGCCAGCCCTGTGCAGAAGGTTTGGGATGTGCCCTGCCAGGAGCTGTGCTCCGTGCTTCTGACCCGTGTGCTGGCATGGGCCTTGGTGAGCAAGCGACAGGAGGGCTGAGACTTTCTCCTGTGGCAGAAGCTGGAAGTGCCCAAGGAATAGGGGACAAGCCTTCATGGGGCTGAAGACGGTGACAGTTCAAATAATGATAGAACTGAAATGACAGACTGGAGAGAACTGGGTGAGATTGTGTCTGTCCGTGAGAGCCGGGGAGCTGCAAGCATCCGAAATGGCAGTGATGCCTTTATAATAAATCCCAACAACGATAATTGTTGGAATAATTGCTGGTTTGAGAAAGCAAGGAGAGAGAAACATCTACAGAGCAGCGTTGCCAGCTACTGCTGCACCCGCATGTCGTGCAGAGGAGGAAAAAAGATCCTTTCTTCCTTTCAGCTCAGTGACATTTGACTGCTATTGTGCCACACCACCAGCAGCTCCTTCTTGTCACCTGTCCACTGCTGCCAGGAGGTCGGGCCCCATAGCTGCAGGCTGCACAGGGCACGGCGGGGCGTCTGCCATTTGGGCTTCGGTAAACCCGAGCAAAGGAGGATGTGCAAGGCTTGCAGTAATGGGAGGTAAAGCCAATAGTTAATCAGAAAAGCCTGGAAGAGAGCAATTACAAAAACAGAAAGCAGTGGCTAAATCTGTGGAATGTTACGAAACCGAGCTGGAGGGGATTTAAAGCTGCTCTGGGCTGCTGCTGGGATAGTGGGGCTGGGAATGCACCACTAATGACCTTGTACTCATGTACACATGCTTGTGTGCCCCTGGTGCCACCCCAGGGCAGAGTGGGTTCTTTCTTGCTTTCATTCTCAAAATGTTTCTCTGTGCTTTGTTTCCATGTAAATGAAACATCTTGGCTGACATAGAAAGTCATAACTTCTGCTTTCACAATGTTTTTTGGGCTTCGCTACTCTTTCCTTCTTGTTTTGCATTGCTGTATATTTTAGTCCTGGTCATTTCTCCTTGTTCAGATGAATGAAAACCTGAAAAGACTTTTTACGCAGTGAAATCTAGAAGGAAAAAAGAAGCAGCAACATACCATGCATTTTGTTTGGCTTTGTCTCAAGTGCATTCTCAGCCCCAGGACACTGACAGCTTCCCTGGTCTCCTAACTTAGAGACACATTTTAAAGACACATTTGAAAATGAGGGCATCTGTGCACCAATGGGAACACCCTCTGGGATGGCAGAGGTCGGGTGAGTGGGCAGCTCTGCCCCACATCCCTCCTGCACTGCTCTGCAGCAGCCAGTCCTCCCATGGCTGGAAGCTGTGCTCATCCTCCTGTGGCTCCTGTCTGAGCAGATAAGGATAAGTGGACTGCTGCAGATTGCTGCCAAAGGGGCTTCGTGACTCAGCAGGGGCTTTTACATAGCATTCCTCCACACAGTGTGCAGCTGGCTCCCACCAACCCTTTACCCTGCTCCTGGCTTCCCTGGAGGAAAACACAGACCTCCTCCAAATTTGGGACTATGAGGGTTAGTTAAGTGTTAGAGTGCCTGCTGTATGAGCAGAGGCTGGGAGATCTAGCTGGCCCCCTTTGGAGCTCCAGCTCCAGCTCTAGGTACCCCCCAGCCACCTCTCTCAGCCTCACCTGTTCTGTGACTCTGCAGATGCTCTGCCATGTGCCTGCACTCACTCCACTGCCCACTTCCAGGTGTGATCCGGACAGCTGTGGCTGACCTGGACCGTGAGACACAGGACCGGTACGAGGTGGTGATCCGTGCCACGGACATGGCGGGACAGCTGGGCGGGCTGTCCGGCTCCACCACCGTCACCATCGTGGTCACTGATGTCAATGACAACCCACCACGCTTCCCACAGAGTAAGTTCTGCTCGTGTTGTTGGGCTCCTGGCACAGCCTGGTGTGTGGCTGCAGGCTGAGCCGGCCTTGCTGCTCGGGATGTTTGCGGGGCAGCAGCACAGCACTGCAGAACGCACAGTGGTGTGCCTGGGTCTCAGTGTGTCCTTGCCCAGCAGCCCCATGGGGGGACTCCCTCAGCCGAGGGTGCTGCAGCTGAAGGTGTCTCAGCTCTTTAGCTGCTTCTCCTAGAAATTACAATTGGAGAAGTTTGCCAAGAATTGGACAGCACTGCTGTGTTGTGTCTGTGTAGAAAAATCATCCCTTTCTCTACCTGGCTCTTTAAAGCATTAGCTCTCCCCAGTTCCCTTCTTGCAGCCCCTGTTTTTGGCTGGGGTTTGTTTTTCTCAGGACATTCTGAACTACAGACATTGGCAGAGTTTGGACAGTACTTGTGGCCCAAGAGTTGTCCCAAGTAGGTACACAAAGATGTGCATCAGGCTGGGGACGGTGCAGGCAGAGCCGTGACCTTGGTGCTTTTCTCTCCTCTAGAGATGTATCAGTTCAGCATCGTAGAAACTGCCCCTGTAGGCACTGCCATTGGGAGAGTCAAGGCAGAGGACTCTGATGTCGGGGAGAACACCGACATGACCTATCAGATGAAGGATGAGGAAGGGGTGGAGATGTTCAAAGTCACCACAGACAGCAATACCCAGGAGGCTGTCATCACCGTCCAGAAGGTGAGGAGAAAAGCTGGCTGTGGGGAGGGCAGGCATCTCCAGGAGGGTCCTTTCCTTTGTGGGCTTCTACTGCGTCTGAGTTGAAATAAACAAACACTCCTTTGAGTGCAGCTCTAGCAGTAGCATTTCTGTGCCTGCAGATGCAGGAAGAGACCTGTTCTGCCTAGATAGCACAGCACAGACCTGTTTCTGGGAGGGAAAACTAAAAAGGAGCAGCAGTGCAGTGCCTTCTGCTGCCTGCATGGCTCCTGGGAGAGAGCAGTGTACAGATGGAGAGGTGCACAAAGTGATGGAGAGCAGTGTTTACAGCTCTTGCTGATAGCACCTGTTAGGAGCAGAAACATGCCTACTTAATTCCCACACCTGATCAGCAACACGAGGTGTAGCTAATGGGGGTCCTGGGGCTGGATGTGGCTAATGGGGGTACTTGGGCCAGTTGTGACTAATTTCTCTCCTATTGTCTCAGCCTCTGGACTACGAGTCAAAAAAAGTGCACACCGTGGTGGTGGAGGCCCTGAACAAGTTTGTGGACCCACGGTTTGTAGACCTGGGCACCTTTCGGGACCAGACCATCGTGCGGGTGTCTGTGCTGGACGTCGATGAGCCCCCTGAGTTCTGGCCCCCTTCCAACACAATGGAGGTCCAGGAGGATGCTCACGTTGGCTCTATCGTGGGGGTGGTCACCGCCCTCGATCCGGACACAGCGAACCATCCTGTGCGGTAAAGCACTGCTCCAACTCTGTGTCCCCATCCCTTTTGGCAGTGGGGGTCACAGTGTGGGGTTCTCACGGCCACCACGTGTGGCAGAGTGGGAGTGGAGAGGTGGTGCAAGTGATGAGTGCTTCATGTGTGTGCTGCAGAGCAGGCAGCGAGCAGCAGTCTGTGCATGGGTATTGGCAAGCTAGAGCCACCATCTCACAGGTGACAGACGTGTCGTGGGCAAGTGACAGGCTTGTGAGTGGCAGGGAGTGCCGGGGAAGGTGTCTGGGTGACGCCTGCGTGTCCTTGTGCTGACAGCCAGGCAGCTGCAGTGGAGCCTGACACGGGCCAGGCGAGCGAGCAGGAGTGACAAGCGGGCAGCGATGGGGAATGATAAATGAGGTGAGGCTTGGGAAGTGCGGAGCCAGAGCTCAGCTGTGCGCGCATGCGTGCGTGCAGGGGGATCAAAGATCAGAGGAGTTATATTTGGGCAGGGGACATAATCCAGGCAGCGGCTTATCTGCACAGGACATTTCCCATTTCCATTTAATTTGTGGCTAAAGAGATTGTTACCTTGTTAAATTGTTATTACCTAAGGCACAAAGCAGCCTTCTGGCTCTGCCAACTGGCCTGAGTCATGAGCAGTCGGGATGAAAAGCTGGTGTTCTGAAAACATCCTCAGCGTGTGGAGAATTTCCTTGAAATGTGTGTTCTTGTGCCAGGTGACAGCGGGGCTGCAGGCACCTTCCACACAGCCTCACTTCAAGTGAGCAGCATTGGCTCTGCATTGAGGGCTCTCTACGGAGCCCATCCCTGCCTGCAGTAAACTGGGGCAGAGCCTTGGGATGGCGGGTAGAGACCTCAGTGTGTGCATACAACAGTACCTGTGCTTTGCACTGACACGTTTCCAGCAGTGCTACAGAATGGAGATTCTATTCTGTGATCTGCAGATGTGGGGAAGGTGTCTTGGGGACAGAAGTCTCCTCCTTATTTACTCTTGTTCTCCGTGCCCTTCCCCATGGAGCTTGTTGCAATATTTGCAGACAGAACAAAAAGAGGCAGAGGAGAGGCTTCCTACTGCTGTGCAGAATGCTGAGGACTTGGAGCAGAGAGGAGCAGATCCAAAGGAACAGCAGGAGGGTTAGAGCCCAAACGTTACCATACAGCAAGCTCGGTGCCAGGTGTGGCAATGCCATGTGCTCAGGGACAGGGCACAGCCAGCAGGACTCCAGGCAGGGAATTGCAGTGTGGCTTAATGAAAGGCTTTGCTACGCCTGCAGCTTCAAAGCAGCACCCAAAGATGAAGGCGAGCATCCTGCCAGGGTGTGCCACCACCCATCAGTGAGAGACAGCAGCACATCACCTCGCATCTCAAGTGTGCAGCTCAAAGCACAGTCACGAGGAGCCAGCACTTGTACTTCACCTCTGGTACATGAGAGAGCAGCCGGTCCTGACAGCGTGACCAGCATTTGATCCTCAGCCCCTTGAAGTCAGTGTGAAGCCTTTCAAGTTGGTGCAGTTCAGTGGATCCCTTTAAGTTCCTGATCCTTGTCTGCTGGAGGTGGGAGCTGGAACGCAGCCCGTGTACAGAGGAGAAGGCCAACACCTTCTGCTGTGCCGAGATGCGCTGTCCCCTCGAGGCAGGAAAGAAGACGGACCGCCGGAGACAGCCCAGCAAAAATCAGCACCATCAGCTCTCCAACCCTGCTGACACCGGGCTGCTGGTAACGAGGTTTGGGAAGTATTTTAAGCCAAGTGGGACAGGAGGTGCCCTTGTCTCTCTGCATCCATCCCCAGGTGACACAGAAGGCTGTGCCACACCCCAGCTGCACGAGGATCCCACTGCAGCTCTCTCTGGGTGCCCACAGAGCACCAACGTCTCTGGGGGAGCAGCCCCCAATTGCAGCTGCACAGAAGGGCCACGGTGCTGCCAGGTGGATCTGGAGCTCAGCATGGGCTGTGTGTCCTGTGGGGAGCACAGGGACTCAGCAGGGCAGCGCTGTGTGAGAGAACGGTGCTCTTTTTTTTTATTCCATCCTTATTTGTTGCCTGACAAAAGCTAGAAGCACTCTTTTTCAGAAAGCATTCAGTTCCCATTTGCCTTTTTGACGCTAGCTGTGTATTTCCTGAACGTAGCACTGTTTCTCATCCAAACCATTGTATTAGGTAATACGGTGATGTGCTGTGTGTGTGTGAGGCTGTTTGGATGGAAGCCTTTTGTTTTTCTCTCTGCAGTGAGCCTGTGCTCTGATTGCGTGCATCCCAGGCTTTATCAGCACTGGGAAAACGTTGCTTGGGATTTAAGGTTCTCAGAGATATTCTCGTCTGGCATTCAGCAAATCCAGAGGCACGTGTTGGACATGGGCATTTCTCAGAGTCCAGCAGCACAGCGAGAACTGCAACCCGCTTCAATACAAAAGGGAGAGGAGGAAAAAACAAACATAACAAAAAGCTTTTCACCCAGTGGTTGAAAAGCTCGCTATTAACAAAACACATGGCATAAAATGTGCTCCTCGTTGCGTTCAGAGGGAGAAGTGAAACAAACTGCTTGAGAAATGCATTCACGAGAAAGATGAGCACCGAGAAAGCTGTCTAAATTAAACAGTCTCTTGTAACATCCAGACCAACAGGCAGTGCCAGCAGGAGGAGAAGAAAATGGTTTACAAGGTCTGCATCCCAATCAGAGCTGGGCACTGCAGTTCCAGATATGGAGCAGCAGCAGCTGAGCAAGGAATATAGTGGCATCCTCCCCCTGAGCACAGGGAAGACATGGGAATGATGGTGTCCCTCCTTGGGCAAAACATCAGTGGGACAACGAAGGGGAAATGGGACTGATGGAGGGCAGCACAGACTTTGGTTGATAAAGATCCTACTACGCAATATGGCATCAGCTGAGTAGAACTGGATTCCTTCCCACTGGAAGCCCTGGTCTCCGTGAGGGTGGCCATAACTCCTTGGGAAGGGAAGGCCACGTGGAGCAGATGAAGGGCTGTAGGTCCACTTGGACTGGCCACATTCAAATCTTAGCCCCACATCAGTGATGAACGCAGGCAGCACCCAGAGCTCTGTCTCCTGACAGCATTGCACTGAGGAGTGCAGCAGCAATGACAAAGGGATCAGATTTCTGCTCCGGTTTGTGTCCTGCTGTAGGATGTGGGCAGTCAGTCCTTCCCAGCCAGCTCTGAAATGACAGAAGACAAGCTCAGCAGTGAAGCAATTAGAAGCACAAGAAGTGCTTACCGGTGACACCACGGTGCTCCCTGCACCCTCTGGCCGTGCAGGCAGCTGCTGCCAGATGTGATCACGGAACAGGACGTGTTAGGGGTCAGCAGCTGTGGGAGAACAATCGGAGCAATTACACAAATGTATCAATTGTGCTATTGGAAGGATAGCAGATTTCGTCATCCCGATTTCTGTTCCTCCTTCTAGCACAATGTTGGATCTGCAAGGGTTGCCAGACCCCTCCTGTCCCTTCACAGTGGGTGAGTGTGGAGTGGATGAGAGGCTGCAGTATGTGCCAGTGTCACTGTCCCTTGGCTCCATGTTCATAGATGCTCCATTTCCAGCTTGGAAATGGGGCAGGAAATGCAGGAGGGCTGGGAAGTCCCTGGGATGTGGTTTGGTGATGCCTGGGCTTTGTGTGACAGATCCCCGTCACCTCCAGGGGAAGAGAGACATGCAGGTGTGGAACATGATCATTTGTGCACGTGCACCAGTGAGATTTAGACAGCAATTTTCCCTTAACTACAAGCAAATGCTGTTGTACATTCTCACCCCCGTCTGCCTGAGAAGGAGGGAGCTGAGGAATGCAATCTGGTGCTGTGTAACAGGGAGGGCTTGTAGGCACGGAGCCATTGGTGTGCCGTTTGGGTCCCTGAATCAGGTAGGGATGCTCAGCTGTGTGGATGGGTGACATGGGAGGTGACCTGCCCCCCAGCTGACTCCCTCCTGGACCTGGATATGGGAGGTAGGAGGCTGCCCATGGCTCTGTGCAGCATGGCCATGCCTGGAGTGCCAGGCACATGAGCTGCACACCATGAGCTGCACACTGTGAGCCTCAGGCACTTGGAGCAGCCGCCACGCAGAGTGCCTGTGTCACCCCTGAGCATGCTGCCAGCCTGGGGTTGCCCTGAGCCCTGCCCTGTCTGTCAGCTCTCCAGCTTGCTTTGTCCCTACATTCATCTTCCTCCTGTTGTTGGACATGTGACCGAAGGCTTTAATTTATTCCCAGCTCTCCTCTCGGTAATTTATCCTTTGTGCTCTTTGCTGTCTTGTATTATTTAATTCTGTAAAGCGCTCTGGGATGCAGCGCGTATGAAAGATGCCGTACACAATAGCATTATGCTGCATTGTTGTGATTTGTAGGCCTTCTGGATTTCTAATTCCGATCGCGGCGGCGGCGGTGGTTATTTGTGTTACGGCTGCACCTGATGGCCGTGGTTGGGTTGGGCTTCCCTTCCAGCCCTGCCTCCAAACAGAGCACCAAGGCTCCCTTTGGCACGTTCCGTTTTTCACATTTTCCCCTCTTGCCTGCACCCAGGTACGCCATTGACCGCAGCACGGACACAGAGAGGATCTTTGACATTGATGCCAACACGGGTGCCATTGTGACAGGAAAGGTCCTGGACCGGGAGACGGCGGGGTGGCACAACATCACCATCCTGGCAATGGAAGCAGGTGAGCAGAGGAGCAGCCATCTGGGCTGGACCGCAGTTTGATGGTCATTTCCTATGGCCATCTTCCCTATGGCTGTGCCACTACAGGGCCTGCACTTGCAGTAAGCACAGGATCTGCTCACACCAGGCTGGGAGAGGCAGGAGGGAGCTGAGCGGCTGCAAGGATTTTGTTGGTTGATCTTCCCTCTGTCTGCGTGATCCTGAGGCGATAGAGCCCAGCTTGGATGTTTCCAGCAGAAGTTCTGTTTGCCGTTTCTATTCCGGTAAAGAAAGAAAAGAACAAACCTGGTCCTGCTGCTCAAAGAAGCTTTGAATAAACTCCTCTTGAGGAATGAAAAGAAAATAATAGAAGCAAAGGGAAGGCTTTGATTCCCTGCAGGTGCTGTGCTGAGGGTAGGAAGATGCTAGGGTTGCCCTGGGCATCCTGCTGCCCTGTAATGTTTGCACAGGGCTTTGGTGCAGGGTCTGTGTTGGGTCCCCAAGGACCTTAGGGAACACTCAGATTCTCCATGTGTTCCTTTTTATGAGCCTTAAGATGGAGACTGACTTCCATCCAAGGCACTGTGCTGGGAAGCAGAAAGGCTCTGCCAGGTTTTGTGTTTTGGCTGTACAACACCTCCCAGTTCCCGTGGACATTTGCCAAAACCTGCTCATGCGATGAAGCCTTTCCTGGGCTTTTCTCTGACACACCCTACAGGGTTCCTGGTTCCCTTTTCTTTGCTCATTCTGAATAGGAAGATGCCATTCAGATTCAATGCACCAGGGCTTTGGCTGAGGGCCCAGCAGTTCCTTGTGGCTGCAGAATGGTCATCGTGGCAATGATCTGCTCATTTAAGGCCGCCCCAGCAAGGGCAGTCAGTGACCTGGCAGACCCCACTGCCCCGGGCTGGGACCTCTGTGGCTCTGTCACCCCACGGGATGCTCTGTGCCCAGGGGTGGGTGAGCTCTGCACGGCACTGCCCCGCTGCCGGGGGAGGAGAGCTGATGGTGCTCAGCATCCAGAGGAAACGTGAGGTGACAAGAATCAGAAGGAAAATATTTATACGCGGCATCTAAGATTTCAGAGCAAGTCAGTAAATGCTGCAGCTCCCCTCAGGCAGGAGCGCCTGTCAGGCTGCATCGCTTCAAAGCCAGGGAGACTCCAGCGCTTCGACTTCTCCCATCAGCGGGCTCTGACTCATCCATTTTAACTGCCCAGACATTCCTCCCCGTGACATTATCCTTAACGTTTTGTAATCATGAAATATTAATGACTGATATTGAATTTAAAGCACAATTTATGTCTGAATCCTCAGGCAGAAAGGGCAGTTGTAAAGGTAAGGCCTTCAGAGTGACGGGGGGGGGACTCGGGAGCGGGGCATCACAGCACTGCCCTGGGGCAGGTGGGGGCCCTATGCTGGCAGTGTGTGCCCCACAGCTTTGCAGCACTGCCCTGGGGCAGTTAGGGGCTCTGTGCTGGCAGTGTGTGCCCCACAGCTTTGCAGCAGTGCTGCCTGGTGTGTGCTCAGTGGCACACATGTGAATGCCCATGCTGAGGCTGGCATGGCACTGCCTAGGGGTGTGTAGCCGTTCTCCACAGCAGGTATTCATCCATAACTGAGGTACAGTGTCAGCTTTGGTGGAGATGTGAGCCTTATAGAGTCAGGTGCCCAGCTCTGAATCTGGTTGGGGCTGGAGGGAAGCTGTGCCCCGGTGAGCAGCTGGGGTGCAGTGTCCTGAATCTTGCGTTTCCATCCCTGGCAGCGCTGCCCTGCGGGGGTTTAACAAGCAGCAGCTGCTGGGAACGTGCCAGCTGGCAAAATGTGCTCCTGTGGCCAGGCTGGCTGCTTAGATTTGCACAAGACCTAGCAGCAGGTGCTCCTGCTACAGAGACCACATCCAGGGGGGTATGCCCCACCTGTAGATAACTTGAGAGACTGTTTGCATCCGAGGAGCAGTAAGAGAAGCAGCAGAAGGCTCCTGATGTGCCCCTGCAGGCTGCTGCTGAGCGCAGTATTTGGCCTTGCAGCAGTGCAGCCAGCGGGAAACATGGGAACCGTTCAGCAAATCTGGGCTGGGACCAGGCCAAGCACTCCCAGAAATAAATCTTCATCTCACTCACAAGCTGTTTACCTTCCTTGGGCTAATATTAGTGATTCTCTTCCTGTTTTCCTCTTTGCTCATGTAAAATGATGAGGCCTTGACTGCTGTGTCCACTGCTGGTAATTGAGATGATAAATCTTCCTGCTGGAGACTGGCTTTAATCAGAGCATTGTGTTTGGATGCGATTTAATGACTCTCATGCTGCTGAGTCTGGGCAGGGCTCAGGAGAGGTGAGAGCCATTTGTATGTTACTTGGCTGCTCTGTTGTTTCCATTTTGCTTCCCTGGAGCTGCGTCGTCAGCCCGAGCTGCTGGTGTTGGCCCTGTGTCTGAGGAGCTGTGCCCCAGCCAAGCCCCTGCAGTGTCCCTGCTATCTGTGCTGCGTTCCACAGTCCGCAGCTCTGCTGACAGCTGTAGAGCTGCCCTGTGCTTCACAGCTGGAAAGCAGCGGTCCGTCCCAGTCTGCATTTTATTCTCCCAATTTGCTGAGATGGCGAGGATTAAAATTCCACTCCTGGCACTTCTGACTTCTCCACTGATGTAAAAATTCTGAATTCAGTATTGTACCAATTTGGTCTTGATGCAGAAGAGAGCGGTTTGTGTGCTGTGCCCAGTGCAGAGACCCCAAGGAGTGCTGCAGCCACAATTGCAGCCCGAGTGGCTTTCCTGGAGCTGGGCTTTGGGCTCCAGGAACGCTGCAGAGCAGCTTTCTGTCTGTGATGTGGCCACACAGCAGGGCAGTGCAAATGGTACAGCTGCTTCAGCACAGCTGGGTTTGGGTTTGCATAACAGAGGTTTGGTTGTGAAAGTCCAAAGCACTTCATCGTGAATTTGCATGAGGGTCTGAAGAGGCACCAGCTGGATCCCAGCACAGTGCAACTGTCACTGCCCTCCTTTCCTGCTGCAGAGGGGATGGTCGAACATCTCCACAGCCTCTTCCCATCATTGCCATCTTCATCCGCACAGCTCCCAGTGCTTGTGGAGCAGTGGGGCATCCCGCTGGCAGCTGTCTGGAAGCCTCTGCCTAGGGCAGAGCCCGGGTCCCTTGCATGATTGCTTTCCTGGCTAACTGAATTAAAGAAGCCACTTGGGGCTGTAAGTTCAGCCAGGGCATTGGTCTCAGTGTTGCTGTGCAGTGGAGCCCTGGGATGACACCCAGCCCAGGGAGTGCTCCCATGGCAGCACAGGGAGCAGAGCTGTTGGGGAGGTGCTGCAGCATGGAGCTGCATGGCACAGCTCGTGATGCAGCATCTCCCACACCATCAGGCCTAGGTTGGCAGAGGCAGCTGCCAGCCATCCACCCGCTGCGTTCCCAGCATCTCCCCTGTGTTCCACGTGTTTTCCATGTCTCTTTCCTCAGTCTTTTCAGATTAATAGCATTCCAACTCCTGGAGGAAATGCAGGAACCCGACATGTTTAATTTTAATTTAGGGAACCGTTTAGGTAGCAGCCTGGTTTCCTCGCTGCTGTCAATCAGGTTTTCTCAAGGCTGACATCAATTAGTTTAAAAATATTGAATGTAATTTTGCCTGACACAACATATTGCAGCCACTGCAAAATATAATTTATTTTAGAAGAAGAAATAATTAAACTAATTTGCATGTCAGTCAGCTGAGCTGGGAGAGACACTGCCACGGAAAATGACTTTTTTCCTCCGCGGTCGCGCTCAGTCCCTCTGCGGCACACAGTGCCCTGTTGTGCTCTGCCTGGTGGTGGTGAAGAGAGCATTCATGTGAGGGATGGGAGCGTTTCTGTGCACGTGGAGGTGCTGCACAGCTGTGCTTTGGGGATGCAGCAGTGATGCTGGCAGTACTGCAGCGTGCTGTGCGCCTTCCATCACCGCCATGCGCTCCTCATCGCGCTTCTGACCGTCATAAATCCACTTAACGCTCCGCCAGCCGCAGGAAGGGTGTTTCAAAGATGGTTTGGAGATATTTTTATCAAACGCATCCAAATATTTTTCGTATGTTACGCCTGTAAATTCAGGTGCTGGCTGAAAGGAAGGGGAGGTTTATAAGGAAAGCGACTGAGGAGCCTTCACATAGATCATGGTACCGCTGGAATAAAGAGGAGCAGATTGCACTGCTGAGCTGGGTACTCCTGGAGATGGCTGCATCAAAGGGGGTCTGGGAGCACTTGGCAGTGCTGGGATCTGCTCTTGCACTGGGGGAATGTGATTGGGGAGGGGAGGAGGGGGACCTGGGCTGCTCCTGCTGCGCTCTGCCTCCTCTTTTCTCTTTCTGTCTCCTCTCCTCTCAGCAGGGCAGTGCCAGATTCCTTGCACCATAGCACTGAAGTAAGGGTCTCCATCTTCCTACAGTGAGCTGAGGATGGTGAAGCAGTGCTGTCACCCTTCTCCTTGCAGGAGCTGAATTGATTTCCCCTCAGATCCTTTGCAGCCCCAGTGGGTACAGAGCACTGCCCCCGGGTCCCCACTCCCTCCTGCTCCACTGCCTCCCACTGTCTCTCCCCCTGGAAGTGATGGCATTTGTTTCATTGCACCAACATGCTTTTTAAAATAACACGGTGTTCCAGGCTTTTAGTCACGACTTCTGCCTCCCTCCCCCAAAAGCAACCATCTAATCACCAGAGCAGCTGCTCTGGGTGAGAGGGAGTGATAATGCACGGGTGAGGTGAAGGCAGCTCCAGGAGGGGGCTCAGGTTCCTGGCTAATTATGGAGCAGTGTTAAATCTCCCCTCCCTTGGGTCCTCCTCTACTGATACATGGGGGACAGTATTAACTTTGTAGACAAACAGACAGCAGAGCTCCTGCCTGTGAGAGGAGAGGCACTGGGTCTGTCTGAGCTGTAACCTCTGGGTGGAACAACGGAGATGGAGAACGAGGAATTCCTCATTCCTGGAAGCATGTGAAGAGCTTCAGGAAACATCAGACCCTCCACAGTGATTTGCTGGTAGAGAGGGCACCCTGGGGCACATGCTGTGATCAGAGCTGTGCGTGTGGCTCCAGGCTCTGCGCGTGTGCCCCACAGCAGCTGCGGTACCCACAGCTCTGACCTGACCGTGGGGCCTTGCTCCCAGCTGGGCAGAATGGGCTAACAGCAGATTGCTGGGAGTCCTGGGCACACAGCCCAGCATTGGGCTCACTTACTGGGAGACACGGGCAGTGAGGCCAAGCAGGTCCTGCAGAGCACCGACCTGCAGAGGTCACCCAGCATGACCTCAGCACTGGCAGCAGCTGCCTGACCCACCACAGCCATGGGCAGATGGGATGAGGAGGGCTTGCTCCTTACCAGCAGCAGATGGCACTTCCTACTGCAGCTTTGGTTCTCCTTTGTTTCAGATAATCATTCGCAGGTGTCGAGAGCCTCTCTGCGCATCCGCATCCTGGATGTGAATGACAACCCTCCCGAGCTCGCCACCCCCTATGAGGCTGCGGTGTGTGAGGACGCCAAGCCAGGCCAGGTAGTGAGCAGCCCCCGGCCCTTCTCCCAGGGCTGTGCCAGCTCTGTGCCACCAGCAATGCATGCAGGGCAGGGGCTGGTTTGGTCCCTGTGGTGCTCCACTGTTTCACACCCTCAAACGTGACCCCGCTGAGGCTGTGGGGCGGCTCTGGTGCTCACCTCTGCTCTCTCCCCACAGCTGATCCAGACAATCAGCGTTGTGGACCGTGATGAGCCTCAAGGTGGTCATCGTTTCTACTTCACACTGGCACCTGAAGCCACCAACAACCACCACTTTTCTCTGCTGGATGTTAAGGGTAAGCCCTGCTGGTGGGTGTGAGGGGCTGTGGCTGTGCTGGGTGCAGCTCAGGAGCTCATAGGTATCCCTACAGCTCCTCGTTCTGAGATGGGCCCATTGAGTGCATTTTCTTATAGTGGGTCCACCAGATTCCTCCTTTGTTGCAGAGCGCAGTGTGCTCAGCTCACTGTGTTTTCAGGGCTTGTGGTCCCTTCTTTGGTGTGAAATCTCCAACCTGCCTGCAGGCAAGGAGATGAACACATGCCTGTTTGCAGCATTACCATTCATCCCTCTGCAAAGCATGCCCTAGAGTGTGGGTCAGCCCCAGACTGCCATGAGGGTAACTGGGCAGCGCCCTGCAGATGGGCAGTGGCCATGGGAGCAGCCCCAGGGATGCTGGAGGGAGCAGCAGTCAGGCTATGTTTGTGTGGGTGGTGGCAGTCCTGGAGGGCAGTTATCATGCTGTTCCCTGTCTTTAGTGGGTGTTCTTGGTGAGTTTAGGTGCTGATTTCAGTTAAGGACAGCAAGGCCCCTTGCAGCTAGTGGGGTCTTCTCCAGCCAGATGTGTGTTTGCCACAGGGACCAACCCAGGTGGGGGCCAGCAGACTGTGCAGCAAGGCTTTCTCCCTGTTTGGCATTATTAGGGTTGTTCAAACAGAGCTTGCAGCAGAACTTCCAACAAAATTGTGGAAGAACCGATATCGTCTGTGTCCTGAAAAGCACAGCTGTCTCTGACCCACAACCCCCCCTGCACTCATAGGGCGGCTGGTCACCAGACTTTTGCTTCTTAGCATGTAAGCAAGCTTTAATCCTCCACAAGATTTTGCCCCACGCCCAGCGATTAACTTCCTTCCCTGACCTCAGGAAAACATATGGGGGCTCTGTTCCATGCTGGTCCATCCCTTCCTGCACCCTAATGTCAGCTCTGGGGCTGCAGTGCCTGCTCTGAACCGGGCTGTGCTGGACCCAGGCTGGGGTCCTGCTGGGATCGCTGCTGGAGGGACCTGGGACTCGGCAGGGGCTGCTCCACTGCCAGCAGCATTGGGGTCAGCCCTGCTCGTGCAGTGGGGCTCATGGGCAGGGACCCCAGAGCCAGTGCTGCAGGGCAGAGCTGCAAGAGGGCCCAGGATGTGCCCCCCCCCCCAGAGCTGCTGCTCTCATGAGTGGGACGACGCGCTCATCACGCGGGGTAATCCTCTGTGCTAAATGATCCCACAAACTTGCATGTGGTGCAACACTGCATAAAATGAGTAAAAGCTGGCGTCACCTCCCGCCTTCTGCTCTCGGTAAACAAATGCTGTTGCTGCAGGGTTATTCCCAGGGTGTTTGGAGACCCTCCCAGTTGCCAAGCGGTGCTTTCTGCCACAGCAGGAGGCGGTGGCTGCCTGTGCAGATGGAGGCATTCCTCACTTCTGCTGTGTGTGTGCTTTGCTGTCATCTCCCTTTGGTTTCCCCCTGCCCTGACTCCTCCGATCCATAGCAAGCCCTGGTTGTGCCCCTCCTCTCCCCGGTTCCTCCACTGCACTCCGCGTTGCCCCCCACCCTTGCCTCGCCCCTCTTCCACTTATCTCTCCTCCTCCGTATAAATATCAGTGGTGACAAACTGCTACCACCAGCCCATCTGTTTCTTTGTACAAATTTGTAGCCAGTTTTGAAACGTGATTTATAAATATTGCTTTTGCAGCCAAAGAGTGACACTGATGGATGTCAGCACAGATGGATCCGCTAAGCTCTCGCTTAAATCCTTCTCATTTTTCGCTTTGCACCTTCTTCCCTCGGCTCCCACCAGGCAGCAGAAAGCTTCTCTGTCTCGGGAGGGTGGTGTCCCCAGGGACCAGCGTCCCCTTGGGAACACTCTTGTTGCAGTCCTTTCTGCAAAGTGCCTGCAGTTACCGCCTGCAGCCCCGCTCATCAGCGCCCAGTGGCACGCATTGCTGCCTGCGCTGCCAAGAGCTGCCTTGATGCCAGGTCAGGGATGTAAGAGCGAAAGGTGACCCTGCAGGACGTTCTGCATTAGCTGAATTACCGCTGGAGCCGCGTGGAGGACTCAGGCTTTTAGAAACAGCGCTGTTTCCTATTGGCATCTCTCGCTTTCTGCTCTCGACCTGTCCAAGTGAGTGCTCGAGCACTTGCTAATTCGTTAGATGTGAATGAAACGTCGTTTGTGATAGCTGTGAACCCAATCTGGAATGCAGATGCTTCAGCAAATAAAATGCCCAAAAGAGGAGATAGTGCTGGGGAAGCTGGCCTTGCCCAGGTTCAACCGGTGCCTTTCCAAAGCCATTCACCATGCTGTGACTCCTAACTCACCTTTTGCTGGGCCTTTCTGGCCATAGAAAATTGATTACAAAAGGATTAAAGGCAATTAAATCCTGAAATCATGTTCTCCAAGAAATGCTAATTGTATTGGAAGAGACGGTAGAGAGCATCTAAGCCCAGCAACCTGGAAGGGTGGTAGATAATATGGAGCGACACATGGAGCTATTGACTCCGGAGCTCAAGGGCTAGGCAAGCAGATGTCAGAACTCTCTGCAGGTCTCATTAAGAGCTTGTAATGGCTGATAGAAGATCTAAAAATCATTGCAATCAAAAGCAAAATGTTAGGATTTGGGGATTGCCTCAGGATAGACAAAGCCTCCTCCAGCCCTGTAGGGATGCCTCTCAGCATGAGCGGCGCAGATGCTGATCGGATTTGGGGTGAAAAAGAGGCATCGAACCTCTGCGAGGGCTGAGCCAAAGGCAAAGGAGCAGCAGTGGTGCTGTGGCCTGGCATTCAGAGAACTGGAGAGCAGAAACAGGCAAAGGGGAAAAAGGGATTCTTCTCATAGCAGCTGCACCCTCTGGGACTGGAAGGGGTCCCAGCAGGGACTCTGCATCCCCCGGGAATGGGACACGGAGGCTGCAGAGCAGAAGCAGAGAAGGGAAAGGTGGGCACCCACTGAGATGTGGGAGAGGGCACAGATAGCAGCACCCAGGTCAGAGGTGGCCACTGTCTTCTGCTGTGCTGGTGCTGATCAAGATTGAGTTATGAGAAGGATTTATTAGCTCTGTCTTTGAAGCTGCCAAGAGCCTCTTTGGAGAGGGAGTCTGAGAGACATAATTATTTCATTATTCCTAGTCGTGTTATGCTCCCGTCAGTGTATATTGCATTCCTAAGCACTCCTCTCTCCGTGCACTGACTGGTCCCTGTGCTCTGCTCACGTTGGTTTCTGCCTTTTTTGATTGCTCCTCTAGCAGGTAGAGGTGCTGCTTCCTGACCATTGCATCAGGTGATACCGTGTGGCATGGAGTAAAATCTCTGCGTGTTCCTGGACCCTGTGCTGCCTTTCTCCTGTCAGCAGCTGGGAGGGTTGTGCAAGGAACAGGGATCCAGAAGGTGCTGGGAGGGGCACGAGGGTGACAGCAGGTGGAGGAGTTGGATGCAGGCACTGCTGGGGCTTGACGGGGGTCTGCCCATGGTGAGCAAGATCGCTGGTGTGCACATGCAATTTCTATGGCTCTTCCTCCAGTAGGACGTGCTCACGTCTCCCCATTAGAAAAGAAAACCGTTGCTTTGTGATGACTGAAATAGTTTGGTGCTTGTAGTTTTTGTCTCTCCCATGCACCATTTTGAGTTGCACAGCCCCTTCCTGAGCAGAGGTTTCTCACACGGAGCTGGCTGCTCTGCTGCTTTATTTTTACTTTGTGGGTTCAGCAATGAGAATATTTCTCCCTCCCGCACTGGGCGGTGCGGAGCTCGGTGGTGCAGCGCTGTCAGAGCGAGCTGAGGGTGGCAGCTGCCTCTGCAACTTGCATGTCTATTTCCCCTTCATTGCCTCAGACCATTTCTAAGCACACAGCATGCAGTGCTGCGCGGCAGGCCCTGCTCTCAGCAGGCTGCAGACTGAAGGGGATTCCTCAGCCCCCCGCTATGAGATTTGGAGATGCACGCTGGGGCTGCTCCCTCGGTCCCATGGGGTGGATATGGTGCAGGGGACTGGTGGGCCAGATCTGGGAGTGGTGCCTTGTCTGAGCTGCCGTGACCACATCTCCACCATCTCTGGGTGCCCAGTGCTTGCGATCAGCATGGACAGCTGGGAGCTGGTCCTGGCCTCTCGCTGAGATAGCACCATTAATGTTATTTATATCTCCCTGCTACGCTGCAGCAAGCTGAGGGAGCGGCACCGAATGAGATCGTGTTACCTTTGTGCAAACGATTAGCATAACAATTCAATTTTTCCCAGCTTAGCCTTGGTAGGGAATAGGAATCTGCTCTGCTCCTCCCTCCCACTCATTTCTGCACTGGGCTGTGCTGTGCCTGGAGTCACAGCTGTGCTGCAGCCCGAGGGCAGGGACCCCAGACAGCCTGCAGGCACAGAAGCAGCACACTGCTCTGCAGGCAGTCCCCTGCCCTGTGCAGGCTGCCCACACTGCAGCACTTGGATCTTTTCTGGTTTGGGAAGCGTGAGCCAGCGCTGCGTGCTGCAGCCCTGCAATATCTGAGTGCAATATCGCCTTATTGCTGCCTTGTGATCTGGGCTCTGGGGTGGTTGCCTTTCTGAAACGTGCTTTGTGGGCAGGGAGGAATGAGGTTACCTGGAAAATTCTGTTGGTGGATGAAAGGTGCTACATCCAAAGGAGGAATTCTGCGAGTGAAAACCACAGCACAGCTCTGCATGGAGGGACAAGGTTTGGTTTTGAATCCTGGCTGTGTGCCATTCAGTGCAGCTCTGAACGTTGGTTGGTGTGGTCCTCTGCCCAGCGTCCACGCCTCTCCCCAGCTGGAAGGCGAGCTGAGCTCTTCAGGGCAGACCTGCATTCTCACGTGAACTGGAAGAGAAATGATGTTTTCCTGCCACTTTTATGCCTATATCCCAGCCATCCCCAGCAACACAGCCATGCCAGCTGAGCTCCATGCTATGCTCTGCCCTGGCTGCAGCGCAGTGCCCTGCGACCTGCCCGCATCCTGCCCGCCCCGCTGCCCTACATGTGGCTCCTGTCCTCTGTGCCCCGGTGCTCCCAGGCTGCACCGATCCATACAGCAATTTCCGTGGTGGCAGTCGGCCCAAGAGCCACGATTAAAATAGATGTCTTTTCCGATCGAATTGCTGATTGATACAGAAAGGGGCCAGTCCAACATAAATCAGGAGCAATGAGGAGAGAGGCTGCAGACAGCAGCACCTTGCTGCAAACAGGCCGATCTACGTTTTATTAGATAAAGTCTGCAGACAGTCGGCAGCACCTTCTGACATCTGGCCGCAATTGTTCAGCCACTGTTCAGTCCTCTGCTGTCCATCTGGTTCTTCTGCTGGCCGGCTGTGAGTGGCACACACACAGGTGAGCAGGGAGCAGAGCTGATCCCAGGCCCTTCTCTTATCCTCCATGCTCTGGGTGGTGCATGGCTGCCCAGGCTCACCCCTGGCCCCGGAGCCCTGGTGTGTCACACAGTGGCTGTTATGGTACTGAGTGGTGCTGCTGAGCCCTTGAAGCAGCCACATTTGAACAGATGGAGCTGCTGGCTCAGAGGAGCTCAGCCTGCTCCTGCACAAGTTACAAAGGACCCAGGGAGTGCTGGGCTGGGCTCCTTCCCTCTGCCTCTTGGGCCTGGGGACAATTAGAGGTGCACAGCCCCTGCTTAGCTGAGCTGTGAGCGCTGGAGTTGGTGTCTGGACAATAATTTGTGCCTCTCTGCACCCCGAGGTTTCATCCTATGAGCAGAGCAGCTCATACTGACCCTGCTGTTTCTATGATGGAAATGACTTTGCTGTGGCTTTACTTCTTCCCTGCAGACAACACAGCTGCGGTGCACACGCAGAGAGTGGGCTTCAATCGCCAGGAGCAGGACGTCTACCTGCTGCCCATTTTGGTGGTGGACAGCGGCCCCCCGGCCCTCAGCAGCACAGGAACGCTGACCATCCGGGTCTGTGGCTGTGACAGCACCGGGGCCATCCAGTCCTGCAACAGCACTGCCTACGCCATGTCAGCCACGCTGAGCCCCGGCGCCCTCATCGCACTGCTGGTGTGCATCCTCATCCTGGTCGGTGAGTGCTGCCCGGGATGCTGCATCGGCTCTGGCACTGCCTGTGCTGGAGCACTGGGGCACAGGGTGGAGAAGCAGAGCAGTGTGGACTTGTCTGTGTGTGGGAATGCGATGGGGCTGGAGAGATAATGCTGCAGTGCCCTCCGGTTCAGCGCAGGGCAGCTGGAAAGCTGAGAGCTCTTCAGCAGCGGGGCTGGCCTGCAGCTGGCTGCTGAGGGCTGCCAGGGCTCAGGGGAGTCCCCTCTCTTTGGCATGGCATGGTTCCCCGTCTCCTGTCACATCTCCATTTAGAAAACCCTTTCTCATAAGGGGCACTTTACACTGGTTTCATTTTCCAGTGCAGTGCAAACAAATTTCTGCCTAATTGCCCAAAAGAATAAAGTGCACGTCGGTGCTTAAAAGGTGATGGGCTGAATGGATGATGATCCAGGACACATCTGTGGCTTGCTGCTCATGCTCCGTGCCATCTGCTCCACAATTGCCCTCACAACATTTGGCTGCCGCCGTGATTCATCCCCCCCTTTTCCAATGCATCTTCCCCAGACTCCATCCGTTTGTCTGTCCAGCCGTGTGCTCATCCATCTGTCCCTCCCGTCTCAGTGGCTGTGCAGCATGTAAGAGGGATCTCCCGATCTGCACTGAGCCGGCACCTCTCACAGGTGCTGATGTGGCACAACTGTTGCTCTCCGGCTGGTGGGAGCCGCCGGGGCTGTGCTCTGTGCTGCCGGTGCGCCCTGTGCCAGAGGGGTTCTGCCTTTGTGCCCTGGTGCAGGTTGAGCGTGCTGCTGCTGCACAGCACGTTGCCTGCTCCGACAGTCTCTGTGCTTCCTCCCCCAGTGCTGGTGCTTCTGATCCTCACGCTGAAGCGACACCACAAGAGCCACCTGACATCCGAGGACGACGAGGACATGAGGGACAATGTCATTAAATACAACGACGAAGGAGGGGGCGAGCAGGACACGGAGGCTTACGACATGTCCGCCCTGCGCAGCCTCTACGACTTCAGTGAGATCAAAGGCGGGGACGGGGGCGGGGGGCCGGGAGAGGGAGGAAACCCGGCCTCTGAGCGCCATGCCCTCCCGCAGTGGGTGCAGAGCCCGGACCTGGACTTCTCCGTGTTCAGAGACTACATCTGCAGGAAGGTGGAGCAGGCGGACGAGGACCTCTCCGTGCCGCCCTATGACTCGTTCCAGACCTACGCCTTCGAGGGCTCCGACTCTCCGGTTCCCTCGCTTAGCTCCATCAACACGTGGTCCAGCGGCTCGGAGCAGGACTTCTCCTACCTGGGGGGCTGGGGGCCGCGGTTCCGGCAGTTGGCAGCGCTCTACGCGGGGCGCCGGGGCGAGGAGGACAGCGAGGAGTCCTAACGGCACCGCCGGACCCGCCGGGGGCAGTGGGTCGGGGGGCTGCGGCGGTGCCGGACGGGCTGTGCCCTGGGACCGGGGGTCGGTGTGGGCGCTCCTTCGCGGTGCTCCCGGTCGGAGCTGTGCCACAACAACCGCGCCGGGCGCCCGCGGGAGCGCTGTGACCGTCATAATCTCCTTAATGCTGATCTCCGTTAAAGCACTGCACATTAATTTAAGAAAGGGAAAAAAATCTAATTCGAGAGCATTTGGAGGGGGGTTGTCCCCCACAAATTGTCATTTAAATAGATCCGTTCAGTGAGGCCCATTCAGGAGGAGAAGAGCAAACCGGGAGCCTTTTGTTGTTTAAATTGTTTTTGTCACTTGAGTCTCAGAGCATTTGGAGCGCTTTGATTTCTTTAAGAGCTTTCCTTGCAGAGGGAAACAAGCTTTTAATTCTGTTCTGCTTTTTTTTCGCTTACGTTTGCTCACTTTTTGGAGTCCTCTCTGTGCGCAGGGGATGCTCACGCTGTGGCTCCGCGGGCTCATCCTGCGCAGAGCGACTGCTGCTCGGCAGCTCACTCCAAAGCGCACTTCTCTGCTGAGCTGCAATCGCTTCTCCTCTCAGCTCTGACACCTTTCCTGTGCTTAACCGAATGGCGGTGACTGGATTCAGTCTCTCCTGCCTTCCTGTGCTGTAGGCACTGGCTGCAACATCCCGGTGTGTCCCGTGGCCCCGTAGTGACAGATGGGGACGCCCTACTGCTGTGGGGGCACGGTGCCGTCCCAGCGGCGGTGCCCTGTAAGCGACCCGCGTGGGCCCCTGCAGCACAGCTGCTTTGCAGGAACCCTCTGGTTCTGCCAGGTGCACTGGGAGGAGGCAGGAGGGATGTAGTTGTTCTCAGCTGCAGATGATGCTGGAGGAAAGCGCGGTCTGTGGCTCCTTATCTGTCCGTGTTGAAAACAATCAATGATACAGATAGGTAACTGATAAGGTCTACCAAGGTCTGACACATCTTGGGCTTGTCATTGGGTTTGTCCTTTTTGTTTAGCCACAGGCAATGTTTTCTATCCTTGGAGAAGGTTTGAACGTAAATGTAGATGCGTGTTTGTTTTATGCTGTTTTGCTTCCCGGCCATTGGTGTCAGTCCTCGGGCCTCAGCATGACTCCCAGCAGTGGAGAGGTGCAGGGATGCCCCTGCCCCACAGCCCCCATCTGCACTGCTCCTCCTGTGGCCGCTGCACTCAGCTTCCTGCAGGGCTGGGAACTGCTCACTGCTCAGGGTCCTCCGGTCCCTGTGAAGGAGGCTGCAGGCACTCGGCGTGCCGCTGGTTCACTGTGATGATGCTGGAGAGGTAGCAGGGCTGATGGGAAGTGATGCCCTGATTCCCGGAGCGGGAGTATGGAGAAAGCCCTCTTTTTCCTCAGGAATGTGTACTTGTTTTCCTTCTGGGCTAAAGAGCTGCGTCCAAACCTCTCCGGAGCCGGCCTTTCCTTTAGCAAAAGTGTTGTGCAATAGTAGGGCTCTGTCTGTAGGAGATGGGGTCTGACAGGGTACGTGTTTAGCCACCTTCCCCTTGGGTTTTCCCCCATCCTCAACCAGCCTGTCCTCCCACACGCATGCACGCACGCTTGCGTCTTCATTTCCATCCCCCATGTAAATACACGGGGAGAGCAGGGCCCAGCAAAGCACTGCTCCGCTGCACCGCCCGCGCTCGGCCCTCTGGTGACTGCAGGAGGAGCTGTAGCTGCCACAGTTCTCTATCCAAACTAAATTAGGAGGTTGATTTTCTCACCCTTGTTATTTTTTTCAAGGTCTTTCATGGACCTGGAAATAAATTATTTCCTTGTCATCTAGCCTGAGTCTTATTTCCTTCTTTGCCTGGTTCTGTTTCCTGGTACCGAGCTTCCAACAAGGTCCCTGATCGTGTGCCCAGAGGGCCAAGGGCAGGCTCTGCTTATCCACCTCTTCCTGTTTTTCAAAGAAATGCTCATCACAAAAAGCATCTTCATGGGAAAGGTCTATCTTTCTAAGCTGAATTGGAAGGAAATGTTGAAAAACCAAAACGCACTTGGCTTTCTCCATCTTTTGGACAGGAGAACGCCACTCTGCTCCCACCAGGACTCAGCCGGGACCCACCCAGCACCATCCCCGAAGCAAACTGCATGCCAGACGACAGAAGAAAACCTGATCGAGCATCCTCACCTCATCCTTCCTTAGCCAACAGCGTTCCCGAATGCTTCTGACAGCAGCGACCCTCAGCGCTGCTCTGCCGCGCGGCCCGGCGCCCCGGCGCTGTCCACGCACAGGTGCTGATCGCGTTCTTCCCGTCGTCACCGGCACCGGGCCTCGATTGCGAGCAGGTTCAGTCACCGTGATCCATATTCGTGTGTATCGCTGCAGCATCCCGTTATCAGCTGCAGAAAAAAAAAAAAAAAGAAAGAAAAAAAAAAAAATTCTCCTTCAAACCCAGTTTTAATACTGAAGTGGTGTAAATAAACGACACTGGATCCTGACTGCGGACAAAACAATTGCTGGTGGTTTTCTTGATGGCAAGAGACTGGGAAATGAGCAATGTGACATTTGCCAACGATGTGAGATGCCCTGGCCCAGAGTGCTGCCAGGTTCTGGGTGCAGGGGAATGCACAGCTTGGTGGTGGCATCAGTGTAGGTCAGTAGATAACATGGGGAGAAAGTGAAGCTCTCCATAAAGCAAAGTCATTTGAGTAGCATCTTGCGGCCTTGCTTTGCAAGATGCTGTTGATCCCCAAGGTCTTGAAGTGTTCCATATCCACTGCCATCCCTGTGCCTCCGCTCCCATCCCACTCCCCTGAGCATTCACTTCATAGCAAGCAAGAGACGTTGGTGGCCTTTGATGGCAGCTTTCAGTGAGATGCTGTACCAGAAGGGAGCATGGATGCTCAGACAGGGAAGGTGCGCTGCCCACTCCTGGTGTTCAGCTGTTTCTCTTTTCACAGTTGCTGTGGGTGCTTTGGTAGCTGCCAACATTGAGGAGGCCTTTTTGCAAACATCGCCGTTAATTGCCCACACGCAGCAAATGTGTCAGCACTGCACTCCCAGCTGTGTGCTTCACAGCTTTGGACACATTGGCACCAATGGCTGTTTGCAGAGAGCTATTGACAGTTGCTGTGCATTTGCACCTTGGGTTTCCAGCCCAGAGCTTTCCTGTTCAGCTGCAACAAGAGCAAACAGAGTCCCTGAGTCCTGCTGCCCACCAGGCACCTGGACAAGCATTGTAGTTATTGTGGAACATCCTGGGGGCTGGGGGCTGGGCTGTCCCAGCAGCTCCCACTGACGAAGGGAGCAGCCTGCAGTTGGTGTGTTCCTAACCAATGAGTGCCCAATATTGAGTGTGTTGGGTCTGGGCCATGTAGGAGGATTTGTGTCCTGATACTGTGGGGGAATGGAGAGAACTCATAGCAACGTGTTGACAGCCAGAACCAGACCCTTCACTACAAGAGGATTATTGAGAGCGCTGATTGCAGAAGCACCTATGAAGATGTTTTGAGAGCTCCACGCAATGCCCTCTCAGCACAGCTCCTTATGAAGAAATGTTTCTATAGGCATTCCTCTTTCCATAGGCACTCCTCTTTCTTCAGCAGTTGCATGGCTGCTCTGTGGTGCTGCTGTGTCTGCTGCTTTTGCCAAAGCAGTAGCTCTGCTCCTGGGGATGGCAGCATTTGCCACAGGTTTGTTCTGAGTGTGTCCTGCAAAGTTTGTGCCCCTGTGCTCACACACCACGGTGGCACTGGGCACTGTGTCTCCTGGCAGTGCTGAGCAATGTTATTTTAGCATCTTTTCTCCAGCAGGAGAGGTGGTAGAGCCTCCTCTGGGAGGAGGCAAAAGATAGATGTGATCTGCTGGGATTGTTTAGGGGAAATGAGAAAGACAGTGATATCTGTCTCTCCAGGAGAAAAATACATCGCTTGTACCCAAGAGCAAGGAAGGCCTCAAAGCCTCTGCCTCCCGCTTGCCTGGGTAATTAGCTGCTTTTGAAAGTGATTGGCTTTCCCTAAAATCTTCCAAGTAGCTGCTCCATCACTAGCAAGTGGCTGCTTTGACCGCTTCTGCCACAGCTGATAGCATGACTCCCCACACCCTGCTGGTTACCAAGCCCTCAGCTTCCTCTAGGGCAGGTATCAGATTCTCACTGCTCTGAATAATCTCAGTTTGGGATCTCTGCACTTCCTGCTCGGTGCAGACAGCAGCTGTGCTTTGTTTGGGGTTTCTCCTTGCAGCAGAGAGCTGAAGGGCTGCAGCTGGATAAAAAGCTGTGCTCGCTGCAAGCACCTGCTCTGCAATGCGAGCACTGCCCCTGAGGGGCCCTGCTGGACTCTCTGCTCACCCCAACAGCTGCAAAGGTGTCCTGAGTTGCCCAAACCCCCAGCACCGCACTGGAGGGAAGCCCAGGCCTGGGATGAGCCTGGTGATTCTCTTCCAGGGCAATGTGGGTTCAGTGACAATCCTTCCAGTTCTCAGGGAAAGACTTTCAGCTTTGCAGAGTGGGATCCCACACAGCTGAGCAGGATCTGTTGCAATCGGGAGATGCAGCCATTGTACCAATACAGCGAAGCAGAAAGAAAGAGGGCTCACTGCCCCAGCTGCAGGATGGCTCTCATGTTGTGAGTGGGCAGTAAGGAGGGGCAAAGCAGCAGCAGCAGCAGCAGCAGCTGAGTCCCCAGCATTTGCTCCTCTGTTCTGTGCTGCTCGGCGCACTGCCGCCGCCTCTCTGCTGCTGCCTCTGCCAGTTGGTGGTGGTGGGATGCCAAGCACTTGTTCTTAGACATCCTTCATCTCTTGCCAGGGACAGCGAGTGTTTGCAGCACAGGGCTGTAGCCACACCGTGCTGCTGTGGACGTTTTCCATCTGTCTGTGTTGCTGCCATAGAGGGGCTGCTCAGGTGAGCCCGAGTTTTGTCTGCCAATGGCACCAGGCAACCCGTGCAGGATGCATCCCCGCAGCGACTGATTTAACCATGGTGATGGGACAGGATTTAATCCCTCCTCTGCTGGGGAAAGCGCTGCTAACAGAGCCATCCATGGCCATTACAGCCCCAGCAGCTCCATGCGGTCAGAGGCTGCTTACCTCCAGCCAGGAGCGGGCAGCTGCCGAAATCCCTTCAGGCCACATGCAAATTAGGCATTGGAAATGCTCATTACAGCCAACATGACACACCTTCATTATTCCAAAATAATTGTCTGAAAGGCTGAGCTCGCTGCTCAAGCTTCACTTGGTGCAGAAACGTGATAAAAAGAAAACAGGAAGTGCAATCAATGCTTGTAATCCTTTTAAATAAAGAAGGTACTTGCTAGTAGCTGCCAACATCTTTAAAAAGCTGTGATTTCCCCAGAGAGAGCCCTTATCAGCCATGACTGCGTGTCATTCCGGCTGTCTGTCAATCCATCAGAATCCAGTGCCACTGACATTAAGAAGCCAGGCATTAAGATTATCACATTTAGCCATAATGTAGCACAGATTGTGTTGACATTTGGAAAATATTCCACCACAGGACCCATTTGACTTCTATACTTTCTACCTAAAGAAAAGAAATGCTTTGAAAAGTTGCCGTGGGGCCCTGCCCTCTGCCTGAGAAGGGCTCAGCTCTGCCCACATTGGAGAGGGAATGAGCCAGGCATGGGCTGGGAGGTGCTTGGCCACGGAAACAATGGTAAACGACCTCAAATGAACTGATTAATCTCTTAAATAACTGTGAAACCATTTTCCAGAAAAAAAAGTTAATCTAGTCTAAATGGCTCTGGTGCTTTTCCTGGGCTCCAATCAATATGTGGTCGCTCGCTTTTCATGTGTAATTCACAGTAATTGCAAAAGAGCGTTTTCTGAAGAAAATGACATTCTGCAAGAAGAAATGCAAAGAGAGATGAGGGCCAATTAGCTTCAAATCCCAGACCGAGCCCTGCTCTTGGGTGCCTGGGAGAGATGGAGCAGCACAGCAGCTCTCTGTCCTGGGTCCTCGCCAGGGTGGCTCCAGTGGTGCCAACACCAGAGGTAAAGGAGACCACGTGCAGAGCCTTGTGGTCCAGCTGTGGGTCAGTGCAGTGCTGCCCTGTGCCCTCAGTCTCCTGCATGCTGGCGCATTTCCCCGCTTCTCCCCATCTCTTGCTGTCTCCAGCCTTAATATGGGGCAGGAGGAGCACTGATGTGGGGTGGCTGGAGAGGCAGCAGATGGGTGGAGGGTGATAGAAGCCCCCACAGCCAGGGATGCCCTAGTGCTGTGGTCTTGCCCAGGCCTGGCAGTCTAAAAGGAGAACAGGCACGAGGAAGCCATTGCTTTCTGTCATCTGCTGTAAAACCAAAACATAATTTTCCAGGATGTCATTCTAATTCTAGTGGGAAAGCTTATTACGTGTGATTTACCCATAAAAAAGCCTGGTGACTTATGATCGTGTGTCCGTGGGTTTGCCCATCAATCCATCACGGGGCTGCGGGGTGGCAGGGCAGGGAAGCACGGTGCAGGACCGAGGTGAGCCTGCTGCTGTGATTGACATGCTGCTTTCACCATCCATAAAGCTTCTGACATATTCCTTTTGGCTCAATGCAGATCCGCACTGCTGAGCTCCAGCACAAATGTCATTAAAACATGTTCTACCCATGGTACCTATAAATAATTGAGGCAGCAGGTCTGTGCTGAGCACTGTGTTGCAGCTCTGCTCCTGCACGGAGGGGGGCCGGGAAGATGACCTTTCCTTCTCCCATTTACCACCTTTGAATTCAGGAGGTGTGTGGGGACGGAGCATACTCACATCACTGCACTGTACCCCAGGATGCTCCCAGGGCGTGGGGGGTGTGCAACCTGCAGCAGAGTGGGCGCAGGCAGAATGCAATGTGAGATAACGAGGTCCTGTTTGCAGGATGGATGGCCTCAGCCCTCCTGTACAGGGCAGGCATCGCTCCTGCGGGCTGCTGGTAGGTGGGCGAGCGACAAGCAGGGCAGCAGCGTGGGTATGGGTGTGCTGCTCAGCCCGGGGGCAGGTGCTGCTCCTGGCAACAGGGCTCCCCTCGCATCCCCATGCTGGCTCCCGCTGTGCCATGAGCAAATTGCTTCTTTTCCTCCTTCTCATGACAGCCACCAGCTGCCCCGTGTCAGTGGGAGTCATCATCAAGCCTCACGCTGAGGGAAGGCATGGTGCCAGCATCTCTCCCCTGCCACCCAGCAGAGCAGCACAGGGCGGTTTGGGGGTGCAGCAGCACACCTACGCCCAGTGATAGAGCTGTGGCCCTGTCCCCAAACTGTGCAGAACGGGGGTCCATCTGCCGCTGCTGATGCCCACACAGAGGTGGTACAGAGGTGCGTGGCCACACGGCATTTGTACACCTCTGTGCCACCTCCGTGTGGGCATCGGCAGCAGCAGAGCCACGTGGATGTGAGCACAGCCACTGCTCCACACGGCATGCAGATGCCCTGACAGATCATGAAGGTATATTAAATAGCAGCTGTCGGGCTCTTCCTGAACACAGCGGTAACACAGTTGGGACCGTCGTGACGCCTTCTTAATTTCAACTCATGTTGTCTTCCAGCCACGTGCTAACGAGGGCTAATGAGGAGATCAGCTTGCTGTTTGGCCTCATGCTTTGCCACAGAGCTGCTGCTCTCCCCAGCCACAGGTGCCTGTCCCCTCCTTATGGCTCAGGACACAGGGAGGGATCAGGGGATGCTCCTCTGCGTGCAGAGGCAGAAAGACAAACACTGCAAAATGCTGCTGTTTGCTCACCTTTGTGTCTCTGTGCATGCAAGCATTAAAAAAAAGAGGGATAGCCTCGCTGCACAGCAGCCATAAATGCTCCAAGAGGCCTCAAACACTCACACCGACGCTTACGCCATATTTGCATACTTGCTTAATAAAAAATTATGACTGTTCAAAGCCCGACCATTAATTACCCAGCATATTTTCTTTTAACTCCCTCCCTTTTTTTTTATTACAGACTAAGCTGTTTTCCTGCTTACTCAGCAAAAACTCCTCACAATTCCACCAGGATGAGACGTGCAATAAATATGTACTTATTAAGCGTGCATTACAACTACACAAGCTGGGAGAAGTAATAACGGGCCCAACATAAAGCTGAAGTATTTATGCATGTACCTAGGGCCACTTTAGCTATTTATTTTCACAAAGAAATTAAATTAGATAGTTTGATGGCTCTCAGTGTAATTACGGTGGGAATTTACATAGGCTCCAGCCCGTCAGGAGGAGATGTGCGATGGAAGGAGGACGGGCTGGGGGTGTCCTGCTGAGCCCCACGCACACGGCGGTGCCACGGCCGCAGTGTGGGCTCCATGGGAAGAGCTGCCTTGCAAATAGACTCCCGGTAAATGACAGAGCACGGCCACGGTGCCAGCTGGGCGCAGCATCCCGCCGGGTCCTCCCGCCGCAACTCCCAGCTGAGCCGCCAGCTCCCCGCGGGAAGCCCGGCAATTACTCCGCTCCCTGATTAGCGCTGATTGCACACCCGCCGTCCCAGGGCTGCCGACCCCCAGCCCCTGCGGGACTGAGTGCTGCCGGCTCCGAGCTCCCTTCCACCCCTTTCCTCCCCCTCCTCCGGTCCGGCCCCAGGAACCTCCGCAGCCCCCGAGCGGCCGCCCCGGCCTCCAGGGACTGCTTCCCTTTGTGCTCGTCGTCCCGCGTCCCCTTGGTGCTGTCCTATGTGTTCCGACGTCTCTGAGTTATTAAAGATGGGAATTTAAAATAGCACGGAGGATGTACAGGTTTTGTGGAGTCAGCACAGGGGGGTGACAGGGAGCTGCCGGGAGCCAGCCCAGCCCCTACAGCGACAGTGTCCTTTAATTACAATTGATAACCTGGCATTTCTCCACCAGCACTCAGCATCACCTTGCCGTGGGGCACCGGGCATCCCGAGCCCTGTCCTGCCCATCCCCACAGCTCGGGCAAGATCTGCTGTGCTCCTCTGTTTGCACACCATTTATCTAATCCAAACGAAACCTTGGCAAGCTGCCTTCCCAGGGAGGCAGGGGCATCTCCTGGAGCAGTGCCCTGGCGCCCGCGCATCCCGCGGCGCAGCAGCTGCTTCCAGCGGGGGCTCTGGCAGCTTCCAGACTCTGGAGATGGTGTTTGCTGGCAGAGGGAGGGGTGGGAGAGCTGCCTCTGCCCGGAGCGCAGCTGGGCTGGGAGCAGGCGGGCTGAGCGCTGGGGCCAACGGCGGGATGTCTGCTTGCCGAGGTGCGTGAGAATCGCTGCTCTCCGGTGAAACAGGAGGGAACACAGCTCAGCAATTACAGCACAATTAGCTCAAACAGCAGGTTGATTGTAAATTGCAGCTCTGAGCCAGCTACAAGTACGGAGCGAGTTGCAGGCGGGAGCCCTTCTGCAGCCCGAGCCAGGCTGGGGGTGGAGAGACCCGGCCCCAAGCAGCCCCTGCTGGGTCTTCTGGCGCCACCCCGCTGCCCCATCGCATCGGGTGCTGAGGACCCACAGAGGTGGCGAGGAGCCCCACGGGCTGGTGGTGCAGTGCCTCTTTAATGCTCCTGCACCAGCTTTGGGGAGCAGCTCCTCAGGGGCAGCCCAAGCCAACCCACCCCAGTGGAGCCAGGGAGTGATGAGGCTCTGCGCACGGGATTTGTGGGAGCTGCTGTAGCTGAGCAGAGCAGCACAAGTGTTTTGTGCTAAAGAGATGAGTGGCAATTAACTCCAGTTCCTTTTCTTGGAGTGACCCTGGGTCAAACAGCCCCTTTCCTCCCACCATCTCAGGCAGAGCTGTGGGCGTGCAGGCTTCAGTGCTGCTCTGCTGGGGGTAAAGGGGCAGCATTCACCAGTGAGAAGGAGGGGACCTCTGCAGCACAGCAGTGGGACTGTGGTTCTCAGCTCTGCAGCAGGCTTCTGGGGAGCATGGCAGGAACCCCGCATGCTGGGCCGTACTGGCAGTATGCAGCTGGGGGTTGCAGGAGATGACGGCTCATCACCCACCTGTGCCAGGCAGGGAGGGCTTCTCCTAGCCAAGCTGCCCCTTCTGCCTGAGCTGCTAAGCAGGCCAGGGGCTGGCAGCAGGCAGTGCCCTGTCAGCCTGCTGAAGCTGATGCCTTTCATCTCCAAGTTACTGGCTCGTGTCAGGGCAGAACTGGAAATGTCAGGGACTGCTGCAGGGTGACCGTGCAGAGTGGCAGATGGTCAATGATGGATTTGTCACTTCGGATTCAGGCAGTTTTTAAATATTCAGCAGAATCGGAGGTGACAGCTGATGGCAGCAGGCAGAATTTCTGTGCATCTCAGTGAGACCTCCTTCTCCCCCGGGAAGGGAGCATGGCAGGACGAGCCCTGGTGCCCGAGGGGGTGGCTGGGGACAGCACAGCCTGGGATGAGGAGATAGGGCTCTCTGTGCTC
This sequence comes from Centrocercus urophasianus, assembly GCF_019232065.1. Taxonomy (NCBI): domain Eukaryota; kingdom Metazoa; phylum Chordata; class Aves; order Galliformes; family Phasianidae; genus Centrocercus; species Centrocercus urophasianus. Next base: position 3,266,839 of record NW_024885044.1, read on the forward strand.
CTCAGCTGTGCAGGCAAGGATGGTGAGGGGCCCAGCCTGGCCCTTGGTGCAGCCCCCCTGCAGCCCCCGTGCTGCCCTGTTTCGTGGTCACCATCCATCCCAGCGTGCCTTTGGGGCACAGGAGACTCTTGCAGTGCCATGCAGCAGTTTGGCACGCCCAAGCGCAGCAACGCTGCTGTAGCAGCCCTGTCCCAAGGAGGAAACCAGAACTGGGGCACGGGGCCGGTGCAGCACGGTGCAGCCTGCATGCGGAGCCTTCAAAGCTGTGCCATCCACCCGCCAGGGTGCAGACAGCTGCTCTGCAAATTCATGGTGGCAGCAGCATTATGCGGCAGGCGGCATTACTGCGGTGCTGTGCAGTCGGTGGGGCTGCTCGGGGCCAGCGAGGAGCAGGTTGTCAGAGAGATTCTCCTTCCAGAGCTGCTGGCAGCAGCCCCAACCCTGCTGAGTGCTGCGTGGGAGCAGTCACAGCCGCTTCGCCCTCGAGCTGAGGAGGACCCGATGGCACAAGCTGCCTCCTGCAATACTGCAGCGATGTGCTGGGTCAGGCAGACTGCTCCCAACCAGTTCCAGCCCACACTCGGAGCAATTTAACAGCAGCAGAAGGGGGTGGAGGATCAGTATTGGCTGCTGCCATCCCTTCTGGGCACAGCCCTCCCGAGCACAGCTTTGGTGCGCCCTGTGCCACGCAGTGATGCTCTGGGGCAGTGCAGGGATAAAGCCTCCTCCCTCAGATGTGACCGCTTGAATTTCCTCGCCCTGCCTTCATCAGTCATTGCATCAATCCTTTCTCAGCTTTCAAACAGTGAAGGAGCTGCAATTTGCTCTGCCCAACAGCCTTTTGGAAAAAAGCATGACGACCTCATGAAAACCAGAGCTATAAATCAAGGGCAGCGGCCGCCTCCTGGCTCTGCAGGGCTTGCTGGCAGTGCGAGGTGCTGATGGTAATCCTCCTCCTGGGTGCTCCCAGTCCTGAAGCGCTCAGAAGGAGCTGCTGCGGTACAGACCCACAACCTTACAGCAGAGCTGGGCACCCTGAGGCAGCGCCAGGAGCTGTGCTGCAGGGGGGATGCCGGATGGGGCACGCAGCTCTGGCTGGCTCCGAAGAGGTTAAATCTTCCTAATCGCTCCGTAAGACCTTCTCTAAGAATTTATCTACTTTCTGCCTTCCAAGAACATATGGATAAAATCCCCCTGAGCGGGACTTACATTTATAGCATCTATTACTGAGATCAAGGTTAATCCAGAGTAATCTAATGGGGTGAAAAGGACTTTATATAAATCTGTTTTAATCTGCAGGACATGATAGCCTGTCAGGGCCACCGGGGCAGGCAGGGGGCTGCGGGCAGTGCTGGGGCCGGGAGGAGCACACGGTGCTGCAGGCTCCACGCTGCCTTCAGCGAGATTTAGTGCCGCTGTCCCCGTGGGGTTGGAGTGCCACAGGACAGGGATGCTGTAAATGTTCTCCCACAAAGTGAGGAGCCGTCCCCGCGGGGTCTGATTTATCGGAGCTCACAGCAGGATGCTCAGCCGGAGGAGCAGCGCCGAGATCTGCAGGGCTCCACGCGCTGCTGTGTGTGGGGTGAGGAGCAGGGCTCCTGACCAGGCTGTGTCCCTGTGTCCCTGCACTGCCCCGTGCCTTCCCCTGGCCGTGCAGCCCTGGTGAGTCCCAGCACCACACGAGTCCAACCACCAGAGCACGGCACGTCGCTCTACATCTGCTCAGATGGAGATGGAGTTCTCCAGGTCCCCGAGTCCCAGACCCGCCAGAAGACAGTATCTCAGCTAAACGATGCAAAAATGATTTAATGGAGGGAACTAATCAAGGAATCCAAGAGAGACTGCTCACCAAGGGCTGATGCAAGATTCAATTAAACCACAGCCTTTGTGGGCTCACCATTTTAATTTTCCACAAATTAGCTTTAAAAAGGTATGGAAATGAAGATATTAGATTTTTTTATTATTTTTTTTTTTAAGTCAAAAGGAAAAATCCTTTGAGGATTATGTTGGCAATTTCCCTTTAACAAACATTGTTTCTACAGTCATTTTCTTATTTTAATCTCAGCTGTTGAGATGCTGCTTCCATTCTGGCCCTGGTGTGAGCTGAGAGTTCTCGGAACAAGACGAGGAATGCTGCTAGCTCTGCCAGGAGTGGGCACACAGCCTGGGGGGCACCGGCAATGCAGCAGCTCGACCTCAAAATGCAGCTGGGTGCAGCACGGCACCGCTGTGCAATCGGCTCCTCGTGGCTTCCAGTGCACGGCTGTGTCCTTGGCGCTGCAGGGACGGCCTTGGGCTTGGTGGCTGCTGGGGGCCATGCCACCTCTTGGGGTCCTCTCACTCTGCTGGGCTCCCGGTGACCTTCAGCTGCAGTTCCTGGCAGCAGCTCGCTGCCCCTTCCCGCTGTGCCTCGGCGAGCCAGAGCAGAGCATCATTTGTCACTGTCTCCTTTAAAAGGTCCGATCTCCTCCACAGGGTCACCTGGCAGCTCTGCCAGCAGCTCCTCGTGCTGGCACAGCTCGGCTGCAGGAGCGCAGCTGCCAGCCCTGCGTGTGTCATCCTCGTCCTTGGGTCCCCCACGCTCTCCCCGCTGGGATGGAGGAGCAATGGGGCACAGGGGGGCCAGTGGACTCCTGCTGTGCGGCCACTGAGGGCAGGCTGTGGGGTCTGGGGGGAGATTTGCTCCCATGCATCACATTGCACATCTCCACTTGGCCCCATTGTGTTGAGCGGCCGCTGGAGGCTGCAAATGGGGCTCAGCCGCTCCCACCGGCTCCTCCCCGCTGAATGGAGCTCAATGCAGAATTAATTTGTCATATTGACACTGATCATTTATTACGGAGCAGAGTGGAGCCCATTCATTTGAACAGAAAACATTTCATCTTATCTCCTGCCTTTTCATGCCTCAGCTCTCACTCTTTAACCTTGGACAACGAGACATTCATAATTTCCTCACTGGCTCTATGGCTCCTTCAGATAAGAAACTTATTTTTTAATCTTTCTTGCTATTGAATTTTAAACATGTTCCATCACAAAACCTGATGCACGTAACGACGCATTTTGCCCGGAATTAATGTGGCCACATTGTGCTGCCAGCTTGTGTCGGAGTAAGGCTCCCATCCCCACAGGAGCAATGAGTGCATGGAGCTGCGTGGTCCGCATGAGGACCAACACTGTTTCCAGTCCTTGTGGCCACTGCCCTGGCAGCCAATAGCCCCACTGTGGGCCCTACAAGGAGATGCTGAGTCTGCTCTCTGCGTGCAGGAGAATGGCACAGATAAGGCTCTCACCTCCAAAGCTCTGCTGAGGAATTAGGGAAGGAGGTGGGAGGGAGCAAATGGAGATAAATGAGCCCGCCGCGTGGCACCCTGCCCACGGGATGCTGGAATAAAAAAATCAGTAAATAAAAAATCACCTGTCTTTATCTGGTCAGAGCCTGAATGGGCCGTGTGATAATGGTGAAGGATGAGCAACGCCACAGCAACTCGGGGAGGGGCCCGATGTCCTCCTGCCCCATATGGGGCTGCAACGCCGGGGAACCGCTGTGTCATGGAACGGCTGCGTCAGGAGCTGCTGGGTCATGGAACTGCTGCTCCATAAAACAGCTGTGCCATGGAACTGCTGAGCCAGGAACCACTGCACCGCTGTGCCCAGAACAGCTGTGCCATGGAATTGCTGTGCCACAGAACAGCTGTGCCATGGAATTGCTGTGCCATGGAATTGCTGTGCCACAGAACAGCTGTGCCATGGAATTGCTGTGCCATGGAATTGCTGTGCCATGGAACCACTATTGCATAGAATCGCTGTGCCATGGAATTGCTGTGCTAGGAATTGTGGCCTCACCCCAACACTGCAGCGATGGCTCTCCCTCTCATGTGCCGCATTGGCTGCTGGTCCTGGGAAGTGCTTGGCTCCTTCCTTGGCATGAAATGCACTTTTCCAAGTTGTCCTTCACAGCAAGGGAAAAGGCAGATCAGATTCCGAATTAGCCTGCAAGAGCTGTGTTCCCGTCTCCCTTATCTAACTCACTGTAACAAGCTCTTTGCATTTATTCCACCAAATGTGCTGCAGAATTGCGTTACAGCTCATGGCTGCGAGCCATCTGTGGAGAGAAATCCAGTTATACCTTGTATAATAAGTTCCTGACAATCTTACAGAGGACTCCGGGTCATAAAAGTCTCCCAGTTTTATCACCAGTAACAGACACGGAGAGAAATTAAGTTGTCTTATCAAATTTAGATAATATATATCCCTCTGGAGTGGAAGGTTTCTGATGGATCTTTTACAGTATTGGAACATTTAGAGGGGCGAATCAAAATGCACAGCGAGGACGGGCGAGCAGCAGGGTCCCAGCTGCCCCAGAATGGGTCTCCTCCACCCTATCACCCCGCTGCGGCCACTCGGAGCCCTGCTGCCCCCTGTCTGTGGATCCCATTGCTGTGGGGCCGTGGGCTGCCTGCTGGGAGGTGTGGGATCCCCCACGCGCCGCTCTTTGTTCAATATTTAGTTTTCCATAGAAGCGGAGCTCAGTAGCCATGGCAATAAGGCAGGCAGTGCTGGTGCTGTATGTGAGGAGCCGCGCAGCTCCGGCGCTGGGGACGTGGATGCGCTCCTCCCCTGAGATACCTCCACTTTTTATTAAAAAAGTGAATCCTCGCTGGCTGATCTCCGTATTTTTAAAGAGCAGTCACTCTGCTCTCCTCCATCTTTATTCACTTTTTAAAGATCCACGTTGCCTTTCAGCACGGAACCATCTCTGTTCAGCACCACCCTTACTTCGATCACAGTTTGCTTCCCCGCTCCATTCGTACAGCTCCAAAGTGGGAGCTTTGTGGGATCACGGGCTGGTGGGATGGAGGGATGGCATCCTGGAAACCAGGTGTGGAGCAACGGGGCTTCTTTTCCTGCACCCCAACGGGAGCAGGGCCCCATGGCTGTGCATGGACTGAGTGCTGCCCACAAGAGCAGGGATGCTGGGAATGAAGCACAGGAGCGGGTCAGGAGCCGGCCTCGCCTCCCCACGTCTTTTCTTTCTGTGCATTTGGTGAACAATGCATGCAGAAGGCTTTTTATTTTTGTGTAGAAATGTGTGTCTAATGAATTAGCCATGGATTGGAGCCTAACATGGGTAATTTACACTGAACATTCGCTCGCTCAGAATCATCCATCAATTTCTTACCACATTAAAATCGACAACCCGCTCTGGGAGTGCCTGCCTGGCGCTGCACCCCGCGTCCCTCCCTGGGTTCTGCTTTGTGTCAGACCTCAAACCTCCATCGTGGGGATGGAGCTGTGGTCCCACAGGGATGCAAACGAGGCCGGGCTGCCCCTGGGACCTGCAGGCATGGAAAGGCCTTGTGTACGGATGGGCACTGCTGCTGTGGAGGGCTGGGAGCAGTGCGCTGAGTACCCCCTCAGCAGGAGCATGAGGTAGGTGGAGGCTCAGGGAGAGCTGGCCCCAAAGCCAAGCTCCAGGATGATTCAGCCCCTGCCCACGTGCTCTCTCTGGAATGCAGCCTGTGGGCTGAAATCTGCACCTTGCTGGAACTGCAGGCTGCACAGCACTGGTTTGCTCACTGGGGAAGCAGGGATGTGCTGGGGTGGCTCTGAGGACTGGTGGGGGCCGTGCACTGCTCACAGCTCCCAGGGCCTCAGGGACACTGCAGGGGAAGGGTTATACAGGGGATCATCAGCACGAACCTAATTGTGGAGATAACTGCTGATGGTGGAGTTCGTGGACAAAAAAAAACAACGCAGTGGTCGGGGTCAGTCATAATTGGTAAATATTTGTCTAGCTAATCAAAAGGCCTTTTAATTAACAATTTTGTTCTTGCAACTAGTTTAATTTTTTTTCTTTTTTTTTAAAGAACTTCTGCAGGAAGTCAATTAGACCCAACAGATGGCGGAGAACATCCCGTCATCAGCACATCGTGCCATCTGCCGCCGCAGGAGAGCGGGACGGCCCCGCCCGAGCCACGCACCGCAGCCCCAAAGTGGGGACCCACAGCTCTGCCCCGGAACGCGGCCTGGGGATCCCACGTGCGTTGAGAACGAGCAGGAGCCGGGCCGATCCGGGCCGAGCCGCGCCGCACGCAGTGCCCGCGCATCCCCGTGCGCAGCCCCGCGCTCGGCAGGTGAGCCGGCAGCTCCGCACCTGCTGCTCGGCGCAATCAGGAGATGCTCGCACAAGAGGCACTGACGCGGCTCTTCCTCAATCAGCGGCTCTTCACGCCCAGCTCCGCGCCACTCTCTGCTGATTGCCCTTTGTCTCCCGCAAGGCCGCGCTGCTCCCGGCGCGGCTCTACCCTCTTCTCCCCGCATCCCTGCGGATCCCGGCGGGGAGCGATGCTGGGAGCTCCCGGGGGTGCGGCGCTGTGTCTGGGCTGGGCTCCTGCGGGGCGTCGGGCACAGCGCGGGATGGGGCGGCTCGCTGCCATCCGCCGTGCTGGAGCGCGGCCGAGCGCCGAGGAGCGGCGCACCTAAATCTCCCCTTGCTGTCCCTCCAGAGATGTCCCCCTTTATTCACAACTGCTTTTTAATTGCCTTTTGTCAATTACGGCAAGATGGATCGGGTTCCTCAGGGAGGCAGTAATTAGCGCGGGGATGAATGCCGAGGCAGCCAAGCTCCCTCTTCACACGGCGGTGGTGATTTGTAAACCTGTCACCAAACCGCTGAACCCGGCTTGGCGTGAGCAGCTCCATCTCTGCAGCACGTGGGTGTGCAGCTCAGGTGCTGGGTGAGGCTCAGGGTCAGGGTTAGCAGCAGAGGGGTCTGGATCCCAGGCGGGGTTGCCCTGCCCCACCAGAAGTGCCCAAACCTCTGCTCTACTGACTCCCTTCCACCCTCCCATTCTGCTTCATGGCTTTCATCTAATTCCCTACGCCCCTCTCCTATTTTTCTTCTTGACAGAAGAAGCAGGCTCATGCATCTAGAAACTCTACGGCCTTTCTTGTAGCTGCAGATTAAATTTCCCTGCTCGGTGCCTGCTGGCCACAGGCTGAGCCGCTATACCTGGGTGTACGCCCCATCCCCGGCCCAGGGAGAGAGGCTCTGTGCAGGGCATGGGGCCATCCAGGCACTGTGCAGAGCCACAGCTGTGTGGCAGAGCTCAGCACCAGTTTCTCCAGCTCCTGTATCTCTTGTTCTGCTCTGCCCTTGACCCTGGGGAGGGTACAGCACGTGGAGGGAGCCCGGCTGTTCTAATTAAACCATGTTTGCCAACTCCCGTGGTAAGCATTGCTAATTAAAATTAGGGAGAGCAGCACTGCCTTCCGTGCCTCCTGGAGACATGAACAAGTTCCCTGTGTGTTGACCGGGCTCAGAGGGCGCTGGGGGCTGCACAGCACTGCTGGCAGAGCCCATGGGCAGCAGGCACAGCTCCATGGGGTGCCTGGCCCACAAGGTGCCATGGGACTGCTGGTGCTGACCCCTCTGTCCCCACATGGAGTGACTGCGCCCCGCAGCCCAGACACGCTCTCTTCATGCTTGAACCATTGGCCTAACGATTTCACGTTTTTTCCCCATTTTCCTGTATTATTATTTGTCGTTGTTCCTGTTGCAGTTCAGTGACCATGAATTATTGAATGTCTGCTCGTTCAGTAACTCTTTACTTCCACCTCGGCACACTGCAGCCTCGCAGCTGCACAGGACGGCTGCCAGCACCGCTCCCAGCCTGAAGAATCTGCAGCCCCCATCCCACAGCCCCCCATCCCACAGCCCCCCCATCCCGCTGCTCTCTGCCCCGTGTGCCCTGTCCCACTGCCCCCCATTCCACTGCCTCCATCCCATTGCCCCTCACTGCACTGTGCCCTGTGTTGCTGCCTCCCATCCTGCAGAATCCATCCCATTGCTCCCCACTCTGCCGCCCCCAACCCCGCAGACCCCATCCCACCTCCCCCCATCCTGCAGACACCAACCTGCTGCCCTCTGCCCTACAGCCCCACATCCTGCTGCCCTGCAGCGCGTTCCCCTGGCTCTGCTCCCATCCATCAGCCTGGCCTCAATGCGATGGGGAGCACCGGCAGCTGGTTGCCTCGGGGAGCCCTGGAGGGGGGTGAGGGTGGCACTGGGACAACCAGGACCTGCAGGGCCTGCGAGCAGTAGGGCAGTGCTGGGTGGATGGGACACGCGGTGGCCAGGAGCAGGTTGGCACTTCGTCCCCAAAAAGCTGCTAATTTTTCCACGCTGCTTTTGTGCTCAGGGCAGAGCTGAGAAATCTCTGCTGGTATTGTGGGATTTCGCAGAAGTGAAGAATAAAGTCTCTGAACTCCCTACAGCTGCATTTTCTGAGCGCTGCAACACTCTGATACCTCCAAAACACTATTAAGCACCTGGTGCTGGGTTGTCTTTGCGACCATGTGTCCTAAATAAATCCCTTCCCCATGCTGAGCTGTGCTAATGGCCTATTGTTAAGTGGCCAGCCAATGCAGAGGAATATGAAATCATTCTTTTTTTCCAGTTGTACCAGCAAAAAATAATCTGTCCGACATCTTTCTTGTAGGATGAGGCTGAAAATGGGAAGCAGCACGTCCCAGCTTGCAGGCCTTTGGCCCTTTGCACGTGTGTGTGCAAGGTGCAGCTCATGCCCCAGCCCCTCTGCCTGGCACCCACGTGCTCGTCTGTCTCTGCCGCCATCCTGCACGTAAGTGGGCTCCTTGGGAGACTCGCTCCATTTTTTTTTTTCCCTTTAACCTTGAAATGCAATTTCCTCCCCCAAAATACCCTTTTTTCCTGTAAACAACATCTCTTTAGTGAGATTACAGCAGAAATCCCTGAGCTGCCGGGTCCCGGGCACTTTATCACCCGGTGAGCCCCATCCGTCACGGCCGTGCGTGTGTTCCCGCGTCCCGCCCCAGCTGCCGGGCGATGCTCTTTTCATCATTTTTACAGATTTATTTTACAATAATTTAATTTCATCCTCAGCCCTGGGAAGACGAATTGGCCTCTGATGTGACGGGGGGATTCAGCGCCGGTCTCATAAATTTGCTGCCTCTACGCGGAGCTCTTTCCGAAGACACCAATGAGAGCGGCTGAGCGCCGAGGGCCGCGCCGTCAATCTCTGGGTGGCTGCAGGGCTCAGTGCTGGGCCGGGTGCTGAGTGCTGGGTGCTGGGTGTGTGCCTGCCTGCCCCCCGTGCAGAGCCGGGCATGGCACGCGCCGTGCCAGCTGCAGCAGCTTTGCCAACGTAATTAAACTCGAGTGACTCCCCTGCCCTCAGGCACAGCCCCTCATTTCCCTTTGATTTATTATGTCTTCTTAATTCATTTAAATGAGTCTCGGGTGTTTGCACAGGCGGAGGGTGCTGGCGGGAGCTCTAATTGCTGGAGCCATGGGAAGGCAGCAGGGGGGCCCTGGGCACGGCCCCGGGATGGCGGGGTGCCCCGCAGTCCCCCTGCTGTCCCCAGGCTGGTTGCTCCGCTGCCGGTTCCCGTCACTGCGCAGTACCTCGCGCTCATCCCTGTTGAATTTCATCCTATTCTTTCCAGTCCATTTCTCCAATTTGTCAAGATCATTTTGAATTCTAATCCTGTCCTCCAAGATACTTGTAGTCCCTCCCAGCTTCGTGTCATCTGCAAATTTAATAAGCGCTTTCTCTATTCCATCACCCGGGTCTTTAATGAAAACATTGAGTGAAGCAGAAGCGGGGCGAGCCCTCGGCCATCCGAGCAGCACGTCCAGATGTGCATGGAGGAGGCAGAGCTTTGCCCCACGCTGTGTCCCCCAGCACAGGTGGGAGTGCTGGAGGTGCTGCCCCAGGGATGCTGGGGGCTGTGGTGTGTGCAGGGCCCTGCCCCGATGGGGCCGTCATCCATCCCTTTAATTTAAAGCAAAAAGCAATTTACAAAATGCAAACTGCTGCTATGGTGAGCTGTGTGTGTCCAGGCATAGCTTAATTTCACAGTAAGGTTTCAGATGCCACAAATGGCCTTTCTCAGCATCAGCCCGCATCCGAGCCAAGAGCCTTGCTAGCTGCTGAGCAGTCCAGAAACAACTCTTGTGCTGCCTGCAGAGCACGCAGCTCCACATGCCGTCCATGCACAGCTGGGCTGATGCTGCCCAGGTTTGGCACTGCCCAGCCAGCAGGGCTCTGCTCTCCTGCAGTAAGAGGGGCTATGGGCACCTCTGTGCAGCTGACAGCATCCTGGCAGCGTCGGCCCAGAGCTGGCTCTCCCATGCTGGCTCCTTCCACGTCAGAGTTATAATTTCATGGTCAGGGGCTAGGAGGTTTGTACACAGAGATGCATTAGTTCTGCATTTAGTGATACTTGAATAATTGGTGTCACATCAATTAGATCTGTTCTTGGATACTGCAGTGATAAGTGCTGCGTGGAAGCGCTGCGCAGCAGACGGGTGGGATGCAATGGGATCGGGGCTGGGGGCAGCAGGCAGAGTGCATTGCCAGGGTTGGACCTGCGTGCACAGTGCTGGCCCCATGAGGGGGCTCGGGTGGCACTGAGGCCGCATGGAGAACACAGAGCTCGTGTTGCTGCTGTGCAGCTGGGAGCCGTCAGCCTTGCTCCTGCTGCAGGCTGTAGGCAGAGGTAATTTGCAGATGACAAATATCCCCGACAGTAAATATTTTTCCCACCCTCATCTTTCTACGAGCAGATAAGGTGGCAGCACCGTGGCAATACGGTTCCTGGAGGGAGACAAACTCTTTGGCAGTCTTAAAAGTCTATTGTGTCCCCGCAATTATTTATAGATAAATAGAAGAAAGCCAATAAGCACAGAATGGAGCTGCACAGCTGCATTTGTTACGATGATGATGATGTTATCACTCCCTCACACCCACACAGTGCATGGGAGCTTGCTGCCAGCAGCAGCCAAATCCCATCCAGCACAAGGCAAGACAGCCTGCGGGTTCCCTCAGCCCCCCCACCTCTCTGCTGTCTGGCCATGGGGCTGCTTTGCCCCATAGAGACCCAACAGCATAACTCTACCAATGCATCCTCTATGTGTGGCTGAGCCATGTGGGCCCGGGGATGGAGGGCTGGGGGGGCCGGGGCTGCTGGTGGCACAGCATTGGTGTGACCACAGCCCACCCTCAGCACCCCACATGGAACCAGGCAGAAGTGTGCCATACAGGGTGTGGGATCCCCCAGCCCTGTACACCCCGACGCTGCATCCATGTGGGCCGTGACCAGTGCCAAATGCTTGGCTCCACATCTGTAGGGTCATCACCCCAACGCACAGCGGGGCCGAGCTGCACTGCCATGCAGAGAGCATCACACAGCGCCTGGGAGCCCTTAACTGGACTGCAGAGAGGGACGATTTTTCATTGCTTCCGTGTAATAAGAGGACAGAAGTAAGTGACTACTACAGTTCGTTCACTCGGTAAAGATTTATACAATCACTTCATCCGGTAATTGGTATTCTGGGGAGAGAAGGAGCTGCAGCTCCAGCACCCGCCTCTATTTGTTTTCTCTCTGTCTTTCTCTCTTTCTCTCCCCTTTTCAGAATGAGTAATTTTGTCCCTCACAATCCCATTTAAACACCATTTGCAGAGTGAATAATTAGTTACATTCAATTAGGTCTCACGCTCTCTCCCTTCTCACTTTGGGGGACAGACACACTAATGAGATGGCACATGCCCTGCATGCAGGGGCAGGCGGGGAGAGGTCAGCATGGGGGGGAGGGAGGGAGCATGCACAGCTGAAGTATGGGGCCAAGAGCTCCGTGTTTGGGTCCGAGGGCTCTGTGCCCACATGATGCCAGCCCTCTGCTGGCAGTGTCACCAGGAGTGGGGTCACTGCATCCCTGGGGTGGCTGTTGGTAGGGCTGTGCAGTGGGGATGCAGAGCCATCCACCAGCACCGCCGGCAACGCGCAGCTGATGCAGGACAGCCGCTGGCATGCTTTTATCTCCCTTATTAAACCTAACATTAGGTTTTAAGAGCAGCCTTAAATAACGTGCCTCTGCCTTTATGGAAAAAGCTGCTCCGAGTTGCAGCTGCTCCGGGCTTTGGGATTTACTGCCTTCCTGACGCCATGCTGCACGTGTGCAGGTGGTGGGTGGTGGGCTCCGACTGCAGCCCCCGCCAGGCTGAGGGTGGGTGCTGGGTTCCTTCCATCCCTCCCCGGTGAGAGCACGATGCCGGGGTCACCGCTCGGTGCAGATGGAGGAGCGGGGAGGGGCAGCCCGGGCTGCGGGCCATGCTGCTCACGCACACCGAGAGAATAATTAAAGTTTAAATGCCATCTTTTTTTGTCAACGGTGTGGTGGAGAATAATTGAGTGTAATTGTTCCCACTGTAACGGTGATGGCAGAGCTCGGAGAGGAGCAATAACCGCGGAAATGTCAGCAGCCGGCAGCATCGCAGCTCGGGCCGGGCGGTGGGGGCCGCATGCGGCGCAGAGCGCTGCGGGGACGAACGACGCGGGGCCGGGCGGGGCCGGGGGCGGCCGAAGGGAGCGGTGCCGAGCCGGGCCGCCCCCGGCAGAGCCTTCGCCTCGCGATCGCTACGGGACACGGGGCGCGGGGCCGCCTCAGGGCGCCGCACTCGGCCGTGACCCTTCCGCCCCCCGCGCGGGGCTGTACGGGAGCGCTCCGCCCGCTCCGCGCCGCCGGCGGCCCCGCAGCGCCCCCTGCTGGCACCGAAACGGCCGCGCACCGCCTCGCGCAGAACCGCGCTCCGGACACGCGTGGGTCGGGGACTGGAATTTTTGGGTTGGTTTGTTGTCTCCACGCATCCCGTTCCCGCCGGGCCGGCACCGTCACGCCCTGACACCGAGCCGCCGGGTCCCGCCGTGGCGGCTGCACGTGGGGCCACCGAGGGTCCCCCGGGCAGAGCTGCTTTTCGGGTCGGCTCCTGCGTGACATCCCGTCGGGCTCCGCCTCGGTCTCGCCACGGGCTCTGCCCACCTGTGGCCCTGCCCGGCTCCTCCGCAGCACTCCGCTGGGTGCCCGGCCCGGCTGCGCTGCCCACGTGCTGGCGGTTGTGCCCCGTGGCATCGCCGCGCTGGGGCCGATGCTCACCTCCCGCCCCGACTGCAGGGGGGTCAGTGCTGGCCCTGCCCGCTGCTTCTGTCGGGGGCAGCTCCCGCACTCTCACAGCTGCTCCTGCTCTGCGATGCGGCTCTCCTTGCCGTCCTCCTGCGCCACGGGCTGCCCTCCCAGCAGGGTCTCCTGCACCGGGAAGTCCACCTCCTCCGGCTGCTGCGTCTCCAGCTCTCTGGGCACCTCGGTCTCAATCTGTGTGGGGGCAGGAGGTCAGGGCCAGCAGCGGGCTCAGGGCAGGAGCAGTGGTCACGGCCCCTGCCCACAGCCACATCTCTCCACGGGAGCCTCCTGTACTTGCTCCTTCTGCAGAACAGGGGCCGCACCCCATAGAGGTTCCCTGCGTAGGTTCCTGGTGGCCCCGTCCCCACTGAGCAGCCCTAGGATAGCCCCTGCTCTGCAGCCCACACATCCCTACCATGTCATCAGGGACCCCAACCCACTGCTGGAGACAACTCACCTGCCTCGTTCCACGGCGCCTGAGGTCTGCAGGGAAAGGAGAGAAGGCCACCATTGGGGCAGGTCCTGCCCTGCCTGGCCCCCAGCCCTCCAACAAGCTCGGAGCTGGAGAGGCTGGGTGCCACATTGCCACCCCCTGAAGGGCCTCCCCATTGCTGGTAGAACTGCCGCTGCCTTCCCTACTTGGCTCCTCACCTGTGTGCACCAGGCAGTAGATGCAGATGCCCACCAGGCAGGTGACAACCACAGCTGTGATGGGGATCAGCACCGACAGCGATGAGCGCCGGCTCGACTCTGCCAGGGGATGGGGACTCAGAGGGCTGCACAGAGCTCCAGCCCACATCAGCTCTGCAGCAGACAGGGTATGGAGCACTTACCACAGATCACATCTGAAGTGTTCGTCCCTTTCACCTTCACCACGAGCCCCTTTTCCTCACAGCTGCAAGCAAAGAATGAGACTGCATCACCATAGTGGGAGCCCCACAGCCATTGGGCTGGGAGCCAAACACGTGCAGTCAGCATCCCCTGGGCCCTGGGGGTGCGTGGTCGGGGCACAGCAGTGGGGCTCCTGGGGTGAGATGGGGATGGAGATGCCAGGGCCCTGTCAGAAGCTGCTGAAACTGCCAGAGGTGGGCATGTGCCTTGGGTTGAGGCACAGGAGGGGGACACTGGGGCTGGGACACTTCAGCAGCTGCAGAACAGCTCAGAGATCGCTCGATGGCATGCCACAAGTGACTCAGTGGGGAGGTAATTTCTGGCCATAGACAGGAGCAAAGTGAAATCCAATGGCTGGCAGCTGAGGCGAGACTAATGCAGTCCAGAGGTAATGCTCACATTTCTACCAAGGAACATGAGTAACTCTTCAGCTGCTTTTTACAGACAGGAGTGAGCTGGGGTCTGGACACCATCCCCTGAGGTCTGGCATTCCACACACACTGAAGGAATGCCACAACACCTGCCATCAGCTCAGCCACCTGGGTCTCACTGCACCTTTCTGCCCTCGCTCCTGCCCTGCACCAGTCTGGTGCTGTGCCCCGCAGGGGCCATCCCAGTGCCTCGTCCCAGTGCCACAGGGCAGGTGGCAGCAGGGGATGTGCAGAGAGGAACAAGGATGGGGCACAGGGTGCAGCTGACACTGACCTTGTCCAGAAGTGGCACGGCTCGGTTTTGGAAGATACATTGGAGAAGGTGCCTTCTTCACAGGGCTCACACGGTGAGATCATCCGGGCTTCAGCCACGGCTGGAAGGGAGCGGAGGTTGCACGAAGGTCAGCAGCAGTGCAGCCCTCACAAAGCTCTGGTAGAGCTCCATGCAGAGGAAGCCTCCATCCCTGGGAGCACCTGAGGTCAATGCCTCCAGCACATGGGGCCCATTGCAGGGATAGGAACCGGCTGGGTCTCACCTGCCACAAAGCCAAAGCCCTGCTTGCAGGGCTCATTCTCCACGCAGGTCTGGCAGCTGGCATCAGAGCAGTGCATGCCGGCCCGGCACTGACACACAGTGTTGTGCGTTGCATTTCCATGTCTCTTCACGATGAGGCCAGCATCTGTCAGAGGGAGTGGGGACACAGTGAGGGTGAGCCTGGGTGGAGTGCAGCCCCTGCAGCCCCACTCGCTGGGGACATGGAACACTTACTCTCCTCACAGATGTCATGGGGCATGCAGTGCTTCTCTTTAGTCCAGCTCTGCTGGTAGTGACCGTTGTCACAGGGTGTGCAGACAGAGCTTTCTGTGTCGTTGCATTCAGAGGCCAACTTCTTCCCTGCAAGAATGGTTGGTGAGGGCTGTAGTTGCTGGGGCCACTGTGGCATGCTGCTCAATTGCCAAACGCAGCCCCAGCAGCCATGGCTACACGGCCCAGGGAGGAGAAGGTATTTCTGTACCTGGCTGGCATCGGTTGCAGCATTTGCCCTTGTGCTCATACTGCTTGTCAGAGCAATTCACAGCATCACTGGGCTGCCCGCACTGGAAGAGACGAGACCCATGAAGAGACGCTGCTCTGCCACACTCCTGCACAGCCACACATCCTCCGAGCCGTGCCCCAAGGTGAGGTTTTCCTTGCACCACACTTCCCATGCCTGGGCTAACCACAGACCGCAGCAGATCTGCCTGCACTGCCTGGCACTGCCAGCGCTCTCTTTGAAGTGGGATGGCAGTGGCTCCTGTAGGGCGGCCCCGTACTTTCCCAGGTTTCCTACTGGGTGGTGACTGCTCTTCACCTTGGGCCTCTGCCAGTGCCACCAGCGCTGCAGTGCTGGGCAGGGGGAGCAGTGCCCACCGTGCCACCAGCCCCTTCCCCGGGCAGGAACATCAAACCCACACAGGCTGCTGTCTCCTTGCTTGGTCACCCCCGACACGGTCCTGTGGGCTGGTGTGAAGGGGCACTGCAAGGCCTGGCTTGTGATGCCTGACCCTGTACAAGGGAACTGACCCCCCCCACCATGCGTCTGTGACTTCAGGCAGGAAGGGGAACCGAAAGGGTGCTCAGACACCCCACCCTGCCTCTGCCACTCTCCCCAGTGCCCGACCTTGCATTGAACCCACAAGACCCCACAACAGGGCTCAGCCATAGGCTGCCACAGCCCCTCCAGCAAGGACAATATGCCTGTCCCATGCCTTGCCTCGACACGGGCCGGGACTCCTGCTGACAGGGAACTGCCCACATTGCCCTCTCCGCTCCTCAAATTCACGGCTGCGCCCCAAACAACGGCGACGGGGATTTTGGGGCGAGGGGAGGCAATATGGAGTAGGAAGGATAGGAAACGCCGAGCCCTTGCCGGGGGAATCTCAACCACGAGAACGAGGAACGACGAAGCTCTGCGCCCGGGAGCAGGAATCGTGCTAGGGGCACCCAGCCAGGGGCTCCCCGCATCCTTCCCGGCACCGCGCTGGATGACGGCCCCGGGCCGCTCCCGCCGGGACCGGAGCTCAGCGGCCCGACGGCGCCGAGCGCTCTCACCCGGAAAGCGTTGCCGCAGCCCGGCCGCCCTGCGGGCCCCGCGACACACAGCGCAGCGGCGCAGCTCCGGCCCGGCCCCGCTCCCCGGCCCCGCGGGACGCCGCACTTACGCCCAGGAGCAGCGCGCAGAGGAGCCCCAGCAGCCCGAGCCGCCCCATGGCCCGAGCCGCGCCCATCCGGTCCGATCCGAGCCGCGCCGCCCGTCCCGTCCCGAGTCCAACCGAGCCGT
This sequence comes from Centrocercus urophasianus, assembly GCF_019232065.1. Lineage (NCBI taxonomy): Eukaryota > Metazoa > Chordata > Aves > Galliformes > Phasianidae > Centrocercus > Centrocercus urophasianus. The sequence continues at coordinate 3,283,482 of NW_024885044.1, forward strand.
GCGGGGCCGGGCAGCCGATATTAACGGCTCGACCCGTTTCCGCCCAGGAAGGGGCCGCAGGGGCCGCCCATCCTGCAGTCACCGGGCTTGCACTCCCGCGACGAAGTCCCCACCGGCAGCCCCCGCCGCCCCGGGACTTTCCCGGCCCGCGGAGCGTAGCCGAGAGCTGTGCGGGGCCGGGGCGCTTCCCGCCGTCCCCCCGCACGGTGCGACCGGCCCGGCACGGCCGAGCTACGGGTGGATGTCAGCATGCAGCTGCCTCCAGCTTCTTTCTGGGTGAAGGAGGTGCGGCCGCAGGCGGGAATCTGCCATGGGAAGCAGAGGAGATCTTTGTTCTGGCCCCAACAGCTTCTTCCTCAGGCAGAAGTGTGAGGTTTCACTTCACTTTTAAAAAGTCCTGAGAGCCCCTCAGCGTTCCCCACAGGCTCTGGTATCTGCATAGAGTTCCCAGAAACACAGCAACCCGATACGGGAAGAGGCAAAAGAGCAGCAGGGCTCTGAGCCTTCCCACCACCCCGACTCCCTTCCCTCTGTCCCAAAGCAATCCCCGAGGAAGTTCCCATCCCTTAAGCTCTCCGGACACTTCCCCATACGCAGGTTTGCAGCGTGCAGCGCGTGCTGTGGGGGGGACTTTCAGAGTCTGCGCCATCCCAGCACAGCACTGCCATCACAGCCTCGAGGACACTGCGTATGGTGCCACCATCCTCCCTGTGGGCACCGCTGCAGGAATGGCCCTGCTTCCAGTGCTGCAGGAGTCCAGCTGTGTCCCACAGGCTGACCCCAGGTCCAGCTCCAGCCCGCAGCCCTGCCTCCCGCTGTTGCCCCGCGCTGTGCCCTGGCCGCAGGCCATGCACTCCACATTCCCCGCCATGATGTCATTTCCCAGAACCGATGCACTCAGGTGCACCCAGAGCCCCAGGGAGCTGTGAGGGCAGAGCCGAAGCCGAAGGCACGCATGGGGATTTCTGGGCCCGCCACTCGCAGGCTCAGCCTGGGAAGTCCCGACGATGTCTGGGCGCTGCTGCACACCGGGACGGGCGTCCTTGCCCTACCGGCCCTGTGGCACCGGGCTCATCCCGCACCGGCACTCCCGGCCCAGCTCCCGGCGGCGCCCGCTCACCGCCCGGCGCAGCACGCAGCGCCCATCCGCTCCACGGCGGCCTGAAGGCGGTGGGCTTCGAGAGCGCCGCCCCGCGGCCGCGGCCCCGACGGACTACAAATCCCATGGTGCTTTGCGGAGGTGGCCGCGAGGCACGCCGGGAGCCGTGCTTGGCGCGAGGCCTCCCCCCATCCGCCGGCAGCCACGGCGGCGCGCTGTACGTCAGTGCGCCGCGCCGCGCCGCGCCGCGCCGTAAAGCGCGAGTCAGCGCCCTTCCGGCGGCTCTCACCTCCGCGCTTTGCGGCGGCGCCGTGCGGCAGCGGCGGTTGGCGCCTTTGTCCTGGCGGGCGGCGGCCTGAGACGGAGCGGGCCCGGCGAGGCGGTAAGTGAGCGGCGGGCCGCAAGGAAGGCGTAGCGCAGCGCGGAGCTCCGTCCGTCTCGGGGCCGCGGGGAGGCGGCGGGCGGCGCCGGAGGGACCCTGTGGCCGCCTGGGAAGGGCCGGGCCGGGCTGCTCGGAGCCTCGCGGTGAGCTGTGGGTTCCGGGCGCCGCCCGTTTGCCACCGGTAGGGTTTTATTCGTTTCGTTCTGCCGTGCCCGGGATCGCGGCGCTGGGTGTCGGAGCCGCAGTTCTACTCTATGGGGTCGGTGAGCTGCGGGGCCCGCCTCAGCACCGCGATCGCCCAGCAGCGGCTGGAGGCCCTGAGCGCTGTGTGACACCTCGGTGCCGGGCCGTGCTTGGAAGGCGAGCAGCCGGGTGGAACGCTGGGGCTTCCTTCCTGCTGCCGCCCCTCGAGGAAAGAGAAGGGAATCTTCCTTAAGAACTTCCATGCAGGAAGGAAAACCTGTCACACTGTGGGTGTCTGCGAGCAGCCAGAGCTGTGCTGTCGGAGCCCATCCTGCACGGTGCCCACCTGGCTGCTGTGTCCCCATCCCGTCCTGCAGTGCTGACTCCCTGTCAGACTCCAGCCTGCTCCCTGCCCTGTGCTTCCCTGCTGACCTTGGCAGAGCGTTGGGTTTCTTTTCCCTCAGCTGCAATTGTAAGACCCAAATCTAATGCCTATGTGAGGAGAAATGGGGCGAGAGCTGCTGTTTCTGATGGGGTGGGTGAAGCTGTGTGTGTAGCAGGGGAGCAGACTCACAGGAGGACTGAAGCGAATAAGATGTAAGCGCTGACCTTTCCTGCTGGTTTTGGGGTGTTTCTGCCCCCTTCCTGTTCTGGAGGTTCAGTTCATATTGAAACAAAGCATTACAGTGGGAGATGTTCTCTGCCTTCCTCTTCTGCAGAGCTGTGGGAAGGAGGACAAGTGATACAAATGTAAATTCAATTGTCTTTTAAAATAAAAAATCATAATCCAAGTGGTATGCCTCAAATCCTGAACATGCTCATTTCTCATGCTAAGTGTGGTAGAAGTACTTTTGTGACACCGTTTTAAGCTTTTGGGTGTTTGGCGTGTTTATTTAGATAATGCTTTCAGATTGCAGTGAATGCAGATTAGATGCTGTGTTGGTTGAAGGCATCTCATGGCAGATACCAGAAGTTTCTGTTGATTTACTCAGCTGCACAGTATTTTTTTTCCCCAAGTTCCTTCCTATCCTGTATTTCTGCAATGGATGCTCAGGGAGGGATTACACTTCACTCTTCAAATAGTTTTCGATCTTGTAGGTTCATCTTGTAATGGTGCATCCTGGATGGGTTTTTTTCTTTTGCTTGGGCTGATGGGTTTGGTCTGGATGCTGCGGGTGGATTTGTTTCCTTCCCAGTGGTGTGCTGGAGCTGTGGGTGCAGTGGATGTTGCTGAGTGCTCCAGCTGGGTGTGGGGGTGGTGATGTTCCCTGCTGTGGACCCGCCTTCAGTGGGAGGTGGTGGTGGTGGGGCTGCTCAGCAGTGGCACGAATGAGAAACTGCTCTCCCCTTTGGGAAAGGGATCCAAGTGTGGTCACTGAAGCGCATTTAAAAGTACTGTGTGACATCTCGCTGAAAGCCCATCGAGAAATAATTGGGTCCTGTTGTGTGATGTTGAGTGTTTCCTTTCTGCTTGTTAAAATACCGCTTAAACCTCAGCACTTCTTACCAGTGAACAGAAGAAACAGATAAAACAATGGGTGTATCGGAAAGCTGCATTTTCTTCAGTAAGAAATGAGTTTAAATTCTATTTTAGCTTGGAGATAAATCACTAAAACACATCCATGAAGTAGATCAGGCTTCCTACCTCTCGGTGTTACAGGAAGCTCACCCCAGATGCTGCAATGCACGTTTTTTCCTGCCTTCTGTGTCAGTTGTGTTAAGATTTCTCTGGAGCGAAGCTTGCGTCAAACAGACCCGGTTGGCTTCTAGTCTGCAAAGCTGTTAAGTTTAATCTTGTTCCAGTTTAATTTTAATGTCGTGGATTGAAATTATATGCGTGGCCATTTCTCTTTTTTGCGAAGAGTTGGATTTGGAACGAAAGCAAAATGGCCCGAGGACGCAAGAGCAATAGCATCAAACAGAGCGACTTCACTAACAGCACCAACCCTCAGGATTTAGAGAGAAGACTTTTTGTCGGCAATTTGCCCACAGACCACATGACTCGTGAAGAAATGGAAGAGATATTTTCAAAATATGGCAAAATCAGGGGTTAGTATTTTATCTTATGCCTCTCTGTGGCTGGGAATTCAGTCAGAAATATAACTGTCATGCTTGTCGAATGCTGCTTGCTGCTGATGAGAGGAGTGACTAATGCTTTCCCTCAAAAGTGACCTTTTAATGATAACTGTATCTGCCTGCACTTTCTGAAAAAGTAATTCTTTGAGTACTGCTGAAACCCAGTGCGTATGTACGAGCATGCTTTATCTCTGGGGCTGTGGTGCCATGTTATATCAAGCAAATCTGCTCTTTCAAGTGACCGCGCAGTCTCTTAATCAAGTCTCGGTCACTTTGTGGGCTGATACTTTTGGTCACTGCCTTGTCAGAAGGAAGCTGATCTGTCTTTGTGGAACTGTCTAAGAAATACGTTTCAGAGTTCTTAAGCTCTGCGTTTTGATCCCAGTAGATCTGGGTCTCCCCTAAAACCTGCCTAGGCCTTTCTGGGCAGAGCCCCTTTGCTTGTTCCAGCTGCTGGGGTGATGTGAGGCCTGGGTGTGGGATCCTTGCTGTCCTGTTCTTGTAACTGGTCTTGCCCTGCTGTTAACTTTTGCAGCCCTCAGCATGTACCATGGCTATGGGTTCGTGCAGTATGACCGTCTAGAAGATGTCCAGGCCGCTCTGGACGGTGAGAAGGGCCGCCTTTATAAAGGGTATAGATTAGGTAAGGAAAACTGACCCCTGCTCTCCTACCTTAGCATGCGTTCTGGTAGACAGAGTGCTTTTCTTCGAAAGCTCTCTGGAAAGATCATTATGTGAAACTTGCCTGGCATTAGTCTAAAGTCACTTTTACCAGGTATGTATTTTCTTTCTGAGTTATTTGCTGTTAAGTGCTGTGTGATTCGTCTGTAGCGTTTTCTCTTGCTACCCGGGTCCTACTCTGAATTTGTTTTTGTGTTAGTGTTTGAATGGACCCATAGCTGATCAACATGTAAGCCCTGCAAAGTGTTGGGGGGGGACTTCACCTGCTTAGTGCTAAAATTGGTTTGTATACTGTTACTGGGCTGCATCTTGATGGATCCAGAGGAACTGGTCACAGAATTCAGCGGCCCGTTAGATAAGGACACTTGGATTTTCTTGCACATGGGACATAATCTGAGTAGCCCTATAAATACAAAGTGCTTTGAAAAGGCCTTTTCAGAAAGATGAAAATAGTCCTTGTGAATCTGCTGGCAGCAAACTGAAACACAAGTGAATGGTTGGAAGTCTGAGCCCGATCTGGTAAATGCACGAGAAACGTAATTTCCATGATTACTTAAAGAAAAGCTGTTTGATGTAGTGAGGAACCAAAGGAGCAGTAAATAGCAAGATGGGGAAGTAACCAGTGGGAGCCTGAAGGTGGAGGTGGTGGTAAATGGACAGGAGGGGAGGAGGCTGCAAGGAGGCATCAGGGCTGGTGCTGCCCAGTCCAAAAGTCGTTACAGGAACAGCTGCAGGTGTCTCACATGCTAACATGTAATTATTTGGAAATGATATTTCTAATTAGGAAAGACCACCCAGTCTGCAGTTAGTGTTTCTTCATGCTCTTTGTGAAGTCAGGTGTTTTTCCACGCAGTTTCCACTTCAACAGCAAGCTTTTAAAAAAAAGAAGTAATAATAGTAATTAAAAATGACGGCTACCAAAACTGGTCCTCCAAAAAGATTACATCTGAGATTCAGTGAAACAAAGACCTTCTGGAGCTCTTAATGTTTTCCTCCGCGCTTTGGATATTTGGGGAGTTCCTGAGGCATTGCTGAGAGCGCCCAGCTGGCAGCAGCTCCAGCAGCAAGTGAGCTGTGATCCCTTCTTACTGAGTGCCAGGTGGGGGAACAGCCCAGTGCACGTCAGCCCTGTCAACCTTGTGTTCTTGTACTGTGAGTTTGCTGGATGGAAGTAGCAGTGTTGATGTAAAGTGCTTTTGTAAGATGTTTGGTTTGATTAAGAAGCTAGTGCAATTAAAAGCAACGTAGCATTAAATGGAGTTGAAATGAATTTTGGTGCAGCGCGGATGAAATTGCTCAGTGTGTTGAGTGGTGTTCTGGAAGAGTTGGTTCCTGGCCATGCTGTGTTTTTGTAAGTGACTTGGAAAGAAAACACATTTTTTTATGGTTTAAAAGAGGGAATAAAATAATGAAGATTGAGTCACTGATGGTGAAATGATGTGGACTTCTTCCGAAGCCGAATGCAGGCAGAACTGAGCTTTTAATAAAGGCAAATGTGAAGATCTGCACCCAGCAAGAGTGCCTTTGTCATCCTTCCCTGTACCACAGTTGTCTGGGAGCTGGGGGGGTTTGGTACGTGTGGGGTTTTGCTGTTGGAAGGCTGCGTTCTGGTCTGCCTGGTTCAAAGGGAAGATGCTAGGCTGGAGAAGCCTCAGAAGAATCTGAAGGCTGAGGAGTGTGAAGAACGTGCCCTAGAGAGAGGCTCAGGGTGCTGTGATCTGTGTTCCAGGCAGACCTGGAGATAAGAGAGTTGTGGTTTGGTAGATGGAGATATGACAAGTCCGTAAATGGAAATAAATAGTTCTTTTAAACTGCAAAATAAATGATAATTGGAATCATTTATCGGATCTTTGGTGGTTTGTGTGCTGTGGAGATTCTTTGATCAGAATTGGACGCTTTGCCAAAAGATGAACTCTGGTCATTGCGCTGCTTGACTTGAGGTAGGAGTGCAGCTGAAGAGCCTTGGCTCCTGTGCTTGCTCAGAGGGCTGTGCTGCAGGGTTGCAGCGGCTCTGTCACCTCCAGCTCCTGCAAGATGGAAGATTTTCCCTTTTTTTCCCCCTCAGAAGTTTTGTCAGAGTTCAAGTTCTTCATCTGTACAGACTGTTGGCATGAAATAAAATGTTATGAAATCACTTTGCGTGAGAGAAGGATCCCTGTCAGAGGCGTTTCTGTCTCCTGTGAAAATATTTTGTCCAGATCTAAATCGTTCTTTTTAATTTGAAAGAAATGTATGGGATTGGGTGCAGAAAATCGCACACAGAAACCTATGATGGCATTTTAAACAGAATAATAAAAATCTCAAACTGAAAATGCAGATAGTGTCTTGCTTAAATATAAGAATACTTTTCACTAAAGTCAAATGCGAAGTTAAACGCAAGGAAGGTAGTGACTTCAGGAATGCAGCGTAACTGGTAGATATAGAGGCTGATAGCACGAAGTGAAGGGCTTTGAGAGTGTCTCTTCTTGGGTTATGCTGAAAGATCCCTAAGTGCTGGAAAGTGTTCTGGTATCTGCAGTGAATGGCGCAGTGTGGATGTGTGACCGTTCAGCTTTGGCAGTTCGTTGTGCTTCCAGGCTGGTGAGTGCTGTCCTGCTGGGTGCCCGGCATCCCCACGGCTTTTGTGCCTCTGCTTTTTGATAGAACAACCGGAGCAAAAATGAAGTGATCCCTCCTGGAGGTCTGGAAGGATAGTTTGGGAAGCTGCAGCCAGCATTAACACTCAGCCTGCCCGTGAGGCACTGTGTGGTGTGTGTGGCTACTTCTAAAGCTCTTGCAAGTCAGCAAAGTTTAAAAAACAAACCTGATTTAAAGTTGTAATTGTTAGGATCTAGGTTTGCTTTTTGCTTTGGAAAGTTCTCAGAATAAGCACTTAATCATTTGTTTGTCCCTGCCCCCCTGGTGCATTATTCCATCCTCACTCAGCTGTTACAGAGGGCTGTTTCCTCAGTGTGGTGGTATTGGCCCCCGCTGGTTTGGGGCAGCTTCGCTTTGGTTTAAGGACAGAACGCTGTTTCTTCAGCTCTCTTACTTCTGTATTTCACTTCATGGTGTTTTTTGGAGATGTTCAGAAGCCAACCAGCTTTCAAATGTCTGATCTGTTGCTTCTCTCTGCATTCAGTAGCAGTGGTGCTCGGGTGCACTGTGTTGACTTCACGAGGAGCTCGTGCTTCAGGCTCCTTGCATCCTGCTTCCTCCAGCAGGAAGCTGCACAGTGAAATGCTGCAGCAGTCCCTCAGAAGGCAGTTGCATGTGCCATTTGAGAGCCCTTGTGTTTACTAGCTACAAGGGTAGCAGCATTTCTGCTGAACAGGTCTGGCTGTGAATTTAAGACTGTTGGGCACCAGCTTCCTTTCTCAGAGGTCTTCAGACTCTGCTTTTTCTCCTAGAGTCCATGAGTTGTAATCTGTTTGCTCATAGACTGCAGAAGAAAGAGGTCCTCTTATGGAATGAGGAGTCTGGATGTAGACCTGAACTTAAAGCAGTAGAACTTCACTTGAGCTGTCCACCCTATTTTGAAATCAGAGAAGTCCATGAGAATTTCACTGCATTGTACTATCTAAACTTAATAAAAAAACCTGTCAAAGTGACAATGTCTCTTTGCTGAATGAATTTTCTTGCACCATCTGGATGTTGTTAAGCTTAAGTTGCTTTCGTTTGAATTGTGCTGATGATCTTTTTTTTGTTCCATAGCATTGAACAGATGGGTTGATTATTCTTTACAGATATTAATAAAGCAGCGGAAAGAAGAAATATGAATAAGGCTTCATCAAGGTCCAGCCCGGCACGAAGGTAAAGTACCTGGAAGCAGTGAGTTATGCTAGGAAGGTCAGGCTTCTGGGGCACGAGCCCGGCTGCCTGTGCTAAATGTCTGTCTCTCTTCCCTACTGCCACCTCCCCACTCAAATGGAAGAGCTCGAGTGAGACAGCTGGGATGTGGCTGCTCCACCTTCTAAGAGCCCTTCTGGCGCTGGCACCTCAGGAGGCACGAGGGAAACCTCGTGTTTGCTGCTGTCACTGCAACTAAGTGTTACGTTTTGCAGCACAGGTTGTAAGAGACTTGTGAGGAAGAATTAACTTGCTGTCTGCTCCTGGCTCGAGCATCAGAATGTGATGCACGTGCGTGAGCCTCAACTGAGGGGCTGCGGTCTTCTCAATGGAGAGAGCTTCGGGATCTTGCCTCTTCTGATACCAAAAAGCTTCCAGTACTGAAATGAGACTGGAGAAGTGCATGCAAGTAAAGTGCAAGGCAGTGTACGTGTCTCAATATTGCACTGTCCCATCTGTGTGTGTACTTCACTGTCAGTGTGCAGAACCAGCCCTCGTCTCTGCAGTTACACCCAGAGGGTGCTTCTGCCTGCGTCCTCTGGCTTCCCAGCCCTGGATGGGAATAAAGCTCCCGCACACCCCTCTGCATATGAAGTCACAGGCATGTGGATGAAGACCTCCTTTTTGGTAGCACTGCCAGGGAGTGCTCGAAGACATGCTGTGGCCACTGTTTGGTATAAGGTGTGCTTTTCTTCCAGTTATAGTATAAAGCTTTGCACCCAAAGGAGTGTTGCATCTGGATTTGAAAATAATCAAGCTCTCACATGCCCAGTGTGTTCTACTAGCTTGACCTGATTTTAAAAAAAAAAAAAAAAAATAACAGCAAATGGGGAAGAAAGTGTGACTTGTGACATCTACCACCAAAACTCAGAGAAGGAGCATCTGCAATCCTTGATGTTTTGTATGTGCTGCATTTCTCCTGCATAGGGCCAAGTGCATGGACAGCAGGCCCAGGAAATGCTTCATGCACGAGGCCAGATGTTAAGTTATGGATGAGCAAGCTGTGGGCCTGGGTACTGTCAGATGTGCTTGGCAGTGGCATGAGAACCACAAGAATGCCTCAGGTTCTGGTGACAGACCTTTGGCCTTGGTGATGCTGCAGCATTTGATGACGAAGGTACCCAGGTAGTGCTGCAAGTGTGAGAAGTAGGTGCCAATGCCACGGATGTTGGACCTCAGGCCACGTTGCAGAAGATGTGTGGCAGGCACCAGTGCTGTGGGCATTGGGATCTGTGTGATCCTGCACGCACACGAGTCTGTGCCCCTAAGGAGCGCTGAAGGCACGTGAGCGCTGGGTCTGGACCACCGCCGTGGCTGCCGAAGGCACAGGGGCACTGCCACAGGCACAGGACTCGGCTGGTGCTGTGGATGCCCTGGCCCTCCCGTACTGCTGGCGCTTGGTTCCGAGCAGCAGCAGAGGCACAGACAATGATAAGGATGCAGGCACTGAGTCACGAGCAAGGCAGCAGAGACCGGACTCTGCACCGCACTGCAGGTGCGTGAACAGCAGCCGTGGGCCGTGGGTTTCTGAGCCCTGCTGCAGGCCTGGGCAGTGGTGTGGGCACTGCAGGAGGTGGGCTGTGGTGGTGGAGGCAGGAGGCTGCTGTGCCTGCGTGCCTCTGCTGGCAGCAGGTCAGAAAGCAGAGGGACCCAGCCCGCTGCCACGTCTGTAGTTAAGCTGCAGTTGTGCACTGTTTGCTCTGGATCTTTGTCTCTGCAGATAACGTGGCCTCTTCCGGTCACCCCCACCCCAGATGGAATAAATGTCATATTGCAAAACAATTATACTGCATCTGGCTGTTTTGCTACGTAGTCTTACAACTACAGAAAGGTCAGGTACTCAGTGTCCATCAGAGCAAAGCCCAAGTTTTCCCTGAGCTTCTGCTGTCGCTCATTGCAGGATGGGGGAGGAGGGGGTAGGGGAAGACAACATACATCTCCTCTGGGCTGTGGTTTTGTACAGATCTCAAACAAAAAGTGGATTTGTGTGCCCAAGAGAGTGAAGGAGAATGCACTTGCTTTTTTTCTGAGCACGATGTTTCTATAAGGGGAAAAGGCTTGATATGCTTTCGGCGGCATCACAGTAGTATGTCCCAGTATTTGTTTTGTATATGAAATTCAGAATGTCGACAATGCTGTGTATCTCTCCAAACAGCTGGGTGTATAAGCTTCCAAAGTCTGCACTTGGCTCTGCACGTCCTTCTCATTACTGTCTGCTCTGCCTCATACTGAAATGTGAGTGCATCTGACTTGTTGCTCCTGCTGTCTTCTCCAACTGACTACACAGTCAATGCAGTGTAGTGGAAGTGGATTTATATTCTGCTCATCTTTCATAATCTAGATGAGTCTGATAGAAGACTTTCTATTTACAAAACAGACTTGAAAAAGCTTTTTTTTTCCTTTCCCTGTGGTTGCCAGTATCATGTGGAAAGACCATTCCAAGCATGTGAAGCTCAGTAGTTTCTCTGCAAGATTTGATTAGGTTTGGTTTAGACTAAAAGCTGTGTTTTCTTTGGAAAACAAATTATGGCCTGGAGAAAAACCTACTGCTATGGGAAAGACGAAGCCTGGAACGTCGCCCTCTCCTCTGAAGACGGCGTGGTACAGAGTCTGAATGAGCTGGATCATTCAGATGTGACAGAGAATCCCGCTCTCGATGATGATGTGGTGTTGGCTGGGTTTGGTGCCCTCTTAACACGGGGCACCATAAGACTGACTTTCTCCAGGATCTGCCCGTTCCCTGTGGGGACACGTCGTTAGCTCGTTGTTTCTGCTCGCAGCACAGAGCCAACCACAGCACAGAGCCTGTGTGTCGCTGCTCCCAGCCAGCTCTTTTTGAATCATGTGCCAGTAACAAATTATTTCAGGGTTCTGCTGTCAGTGACTTGTGAATTTAACGGATCCTTGAATGCTCCTAGCTGTCCCATGTTTCTGGGTCGCAGGATGCAGCACCTTACATTTTCTCAAGGAATTTGCAAGTGCACGTTTGATAGATGATCCATAGCTGACGGTGGAGGCCGGAGGCCTTGAAATGGTGGTTTCTGAAGTGCCTGTTCACTGCTTCCACAGGTGTTCTACAGTTTTAGTGATGCTCCAGTAGGGAGCTTTCTCGGAGGCGTTTAACTGGGATAAATGTTGTAATTAAGATCTTCTCCGAATGCGTTTGCTTTGAGAACTATGTTTTGGGGCTATTCTTGTTATGGGATCAGAGGGAGGATTCTGTTGCCGAGAGAAGGTTCGCTTTGGTATCTCAGGTAAGAGACGCGGGGTAAGCTGTGCAGGCAGCAGTCTAACAGTTGCCCTGGTGTTTCCTCAGAGAGCCCTATGCCTATGGGGATGGCCGCGATAACAGACGCGATCGCTCCCCTCTGCGGGGGAGCCCACGGAGAGACCCCAGAGATGGCAGGGATGGTAGAAACGGGCGAGATTCCAGAGACACCCGAGATATTCGAGCCAGAGACATCCGTGATGCCAGAGACCACAGAGACCCCCGCGACCTGCGAGACCTTCGAGACCCCCGGGATATCAGAGATCCAAGGGACTTGCGGGACCCTCGTGACGTCAGAGATTTTCGTGACCCACGGGAGCCGCTGTACGATCGATACAGGGACCCACGGGACGTGAGGAATCCGAGAGACGTGAGGGACCCGCGGGACGTGAGGGATCCGCGGGATATGAGGGACCCTCGGGACCCTTTGTACAGGTAATGCCCACGTGTTTTCGTAGCATCCTTGCCTCGTGGTTACATCGGTTTGGGTGGCGCTAGTCCTTTAACATAGGAAAATTGCTCTGGTCGAGGGGAGCAGCTGGCTGCCTCAGTAATGAAATTTGAGGAAGGTTTGCGTGCGGCACATTGGAGCATGGGAACCAGTGCTGCTTGTGTCCATGTTGCAGACGAGACGAGCCTTACGAGCGCTACCTGCGCGTGGACGACTACTACCGGCGGAAGGACGACTCCTACTACGACCGCTACAAAGAGCACTTTGACAGAGCGCCAGTGAATTCAGAAGGTCAGTGCCTTGGAGACTGGTGGCTTAGTAGGCACAACCGCGTTCTCCTCTGGGAGGATGTAGATACCTGCAGTGCTAAGGATGGACGTGTCCACAGCACTGCCTTCTGTGCCACTAGGTGGCTTGGGGACTGAGCACAGCTGCGTGCAGCGCACTGCTCCCAGCAGATCCAAAGAGCCTTGTTTGTTCTGTCTTTCTGTGGCTTGGTTTCAGACCGTCTGAAGCGTGAGGAGCGCCGCCGAGAGGAGCTGTACCGTCAGTACTACGAGGAAATCAAGAGGCGCTTTGATGCTGAGAGACCCGTTGATTGTTCTGTGATAGTGGTGAATAAGCAGACAAAGTAAGAAAGTAGTTATGACTGCATTTGTTGTCGAGTGGTGGTAGATGGAATTAAGCTTAGTCATGCCTTGAAGCTATTTTTCATACAGTTTCCCTTGAGAACAGTGGCTTTAGAGCCTTCAGAAAACCACAGCCTCTGTTGCTGTTCTAGGAATGCTGAGTGGTTGAAGAGGAGGAGAAATACTGTTATATCTTGCACTTTACTTACATTGCCTTCTTGTCAGCTTACAGCATGTCTTCTCCCAAAACTTTACGTTCTCTTTGTATAACCCTGCTGTCATATCAAGCTATAGCAGCCTGTACTCGTATCATTCAGCCCATGAATAACAGAACTTGTTAACGTGTGCAATCAGCAGATAGCACAGAGATGTCGATGTGGAGTCACAGGGTTGTCCATTTCAGAGCTCCCGTCAGATTGAAAGGAGCTAAAATTTGACTGCTTCAGCTCTGTTCAGTCAGTGGTTATCTGATCTAGATTGCTGTCAGATACTGCTCAATACTGTTAATCAATGTGCAAGACATAAAATCACTGCTGGCAGTAGTCGTGAACGATATCAAAAGCATGTATGTAATTAACAAGGAAAATCTCATGCAGCAGTCTGAATGCTCAAACCTTCTTATTGCATTAAATGTGAAACTTCTAATTCTAACTTCTAATGTAGAAATAAAAATGCAGTGCCAGTAGAAACATATGCTTGCTTTTGCTGGAAGCAAAAGGGCTGAAAGCAATTTTAGGAGTCAAATAGGCTTGTGTCAAAAATGCTGGCGTGTTCTGTGGTTTGGAGGGCAAGCAGAGTGTTGGGAGCAAGGAGTTACTGCTGCACCTGGCACAGTGCAGGGAGTGCTGTGGTGATGGCACTGGTCTGTTCATCTACAAATGGAATTATTGAGAAGTAGCGAGGATCGGTGAAGTAGGGAAAAACAAACCTGAGATGCAGCACACGATTGTGAAGGGTTTGTTTCTGTACATTTCTGACTTGTGAAACTGCTGGCTTTGCTTTGTGGCAGGGAGTACGCGGAGTCGGTGGGGCGGAAGGTGCGGGATCTGGGCATGGTGGTGGACCTGATCTTCCTCAACACAGAGATGTCACTGACTCAAGCCCTGGACGATGTGAGCAGAGGAGGATCTCCTTTTGCTATTGTCATCACTCAGCAGCATCAAGTTCACCGTTCTTGCACTGTTAACATCATGTTTGGCACCCCACAAGGTACTGAGGGCTTAGCGGATTGCATAGGTTTGCAGTCGCACCAAACAGCACGAAGCACTGCTCTAGAATAGGTTTTCTCTAGTAATTGTTCTTCTGTGCTGTGACTTACAGGTCTAATGTATGAGTTAATGGCATGTCATAAATGTGAACCTCATGATTTGCAAAATTCTGCAATACCTGATTGTCAGAAGGACTGTGTAATTTCTACCAGGAGAGAATCCTGTCAGAGGGTTGTGCAGGCAAGCCAGTCTTATGGCTGTGATCATAAGCCTGTTTATGCATTGTTCACTGAGGTAGATTTTTGGCTGCAGCTAAGCTTTCAAAAGTTATTTCTCTCTTGTATTATCAAATAATGCTTTGTCAGGTTCGTCTGTGGTAGTGAACACCTCAGTGCATGCTTTTTGTGTGCTTATTGACTGAGGAAGCTGGTTTCTTTTAACCCCTGATGCAGCTGTGGTGGGGTTTTTCCCTCAATTCCAGTAGGCATGCAGCTCAAGCACACTTTCAGTGGGCTTTCTACTGCCTTTTGGTTTAGTTCTTAACTGCTTTAGTTCGACATCTGTTCCCCTGCCGAGGTTTCTCCTTCACTGCAGCAAGGAGTGTGTCAGATCTGGTAAGAACTCTGGCAAGTGATTTGTGCACAGATCTTTTCTAGGCATTATTCTTCACTTGATCTTTAGCATATCCCCGTGACTGTGCTGCTCTGGGAACCAGAGATGAGATGTGCCTTGAGAGTGCAATTCTGGAGCCTGTCCATGGGCTCATCCGATTGAACAGCTGGAACTCTCTCTTCTCAGAGCACAGAGAATTTGTGTGAAAGGTAGAGGGAGCTGTTTCTCTTTTTATTTGAATGAGAGGCACGAGCGGCCTTTCTGGGCTGGTGTGAAACCTTCTAGGAGCTCTCAGCTGAGAAAGGAAGGGTTGGCCTTGCTGGGTGATAGCTGTGAGACTCCTGTTGGCCTAGGAAATGGAACTCTTGCCGTGTGCCAAGGGAGCTTCCCACGTCTGTGCTTACAATCCCTGGAGGTGCTGCCTGCTGAACGAGACGTGCTGGTGTGGGTGAGGGAAGGCGCCTCCAGCTAACGCCGCTTTGCTTTGCTCACAGTGCTTCTTTCCCTCGTGCAGAACACCGTAACATGCCCCAGGCTGATGCCATGGTGCTGGTGGCCAGGAATTACGAGCGCTACAAAACAGAGTCACGGGAGAAGGAGCGTGAGGAGATCGCCCGGCAGGCTGCCAAGATGGCAGATGAGGCCGTTCTGCAGGAGAGAGAGCGGCCGCCCCCCATGGAGGAGGGGGCCAGGGGGGGCCACCCCCACCCTCCGGGCATTCAGACTCTATTGAACCTTCTGGCAGACAATCGGTATCTAACTGCTGAGGAGACTGATAAAGTGATTAATTACTTGAGGGACCGGAAGGAAAGGTTACTGAGGGGGAGCACTGATTCTCTGCAGGGTGAGTATCTCAGCCCTGAACGGCACTAGCAGTCGTATGGTTCTGTGGGACAGAATGTCAATGCTGGGGTTGTAGAGGAGTCCTAGTGTTGTAACATCCTTACAGAGTGCCTTTTTTATGGAGATGGATGTGTGTCCAGGAGTCCTGAGACTATTCTGGTCTTCACGTGACAGAAGCTTTACATGGGATTCTCTCAGGGAAACCACAATGCTCCCTAACTGGCTTGGCAGCTCCACAAAGGGCAACAGTTCTGTCGAGTGGTTTGGGTTTCCCAGAGCTGTGCAGCATTTCTGATTAGAGGGTGGCTATTTCCTGAGGTCTGTGTCCTTAGTAGCTATCTCACCAGTTTCCTTTAGGTGTCTCTTCAAGGACCTCTGCAGAGCTTTAACTCCCTTCCTTTTCTTCCCCAGCACCCATGTCGAGACCGTCTCTGGGAGCACCTTCAGCGCCATCCCTGGGCAGTCAGTCCAGCCTTCCAAGCTCTCAGACTCATCAGGGTTCACAGCCTCTGGTTTCTGCTCCTTCTGTTCCAGCATCCTCTGCTAATCCTCAGCAGGAGCTCCAGGCAAAAATCCTCAGTCTCTTCAACAGTGGGGCGGCAGCAGCGGCTGTGGCAAACAGCAGTTCTGCACCCACTGTGGGCACGTCGGGTGGCACTCCCAGCCAGAACTTCACTAACATGACCAGCAATCAGGCCCGATCGGCACAGATGAGTGCTGGAAATTTAAACCCGGCCCAGCAGAGGTTGCAAACTCCAAACACTCAGCTTCCTTCTCTCCAAGGCCCTTCCAGAAACGCAGGTCCAAGACCTGGAGCTCCTCCACCAGCTCAGTCTCTTTACGGTCAGCACCAGAATCGTCTCCCCGCGCCTGGCGCCGTTCCTGCCCAAAGGCCAGTATCGTCTGGTATCAACTTTGACAACCCTAGTGTACAGAAAGCCTTGGACACCCTGATCCAGAGCGGTCCTGCACTCTCCCACCTAGTCAGTCAAACAGTGGCCCAGGGCCGAGCGGGGTCCTCCACCCAGCAACCCATGGGTTCCTACCAGCGACACTATTAAAGCTGAGCTGTCAAACCCTTTTCCCTACCCTTTGTCATTCCATATTTCTAGCTGTTTAAAGAGTCTCCTGTCCCTGACGTGGGACAAATGCCCCTGGATATGCATGTCCTCTCCACTTCGTTGAGAGTGTACTCCCAGTGGCATTGCTGCTGAGTGTTATAGTGCTGCCCTTCCTCACCTTGGTCTGGATAGCAGTGTTTGGAGAAGTCTCTTCTGTTTTCTCAGTGGCAGGATTTGCAGAGAGCCACTTTGGGTATTCACTTGTTATGTCCAAGCCCAGGAGTTGCTGCAATGGCAGCCCTGCATCTTCCTCACTCCTGTGAATGGGTGCACCTTCATACTGTGGTGCTTTCTGGTCTTAGTATAGATTTGGGCCCATTTTTGGGAAAATGACACGAGACTGAGAAGAGCAGTACCTGCCTGGGCCTTCCTGGGGTTGCAGGTTTTTGGAATGGTCACTGTTTCTTTGCTTTTCTTTTTTTTTTCTTTCATTTCTTTTTCTTTCAGTGCCACGTAAGAGGAAATGCAGAGGTAGCTCTGGCAGCTGACCTCACGTGGCGAGTGGCTGCCTGCTGTTCTATAGGCCAGGCAGTGCTGTGCAGTCCTGCAGCTGGGCTGTCCTGTCATGGCACAGAGAGGCTGGCAGAAGCACCTCACCTTGCCTGGCGTATGGGAGCTGACAGTTTTGTTCTGACTGCAATGGGGGATCTGAAATGGGGAGATCTTCCAGCCGGGGCAGAGATTTTAAATGGTCTATTGATAAAACAAAATCAATCCTGCACCCAAGTAATCAATTTTAAGATCAGTCTATTAAATTCTATGTATAAATTTCCTTCTAATCTCGCTTTGGGGCAGCTGGTTACGTTGCCCAGCAGCTCAGCCACAGCCACGCTGATGTGCTGCTGGACCTGTCTGCAGCCACTTCCCAGGTGGTCGATGTCTGCTCTCTGACACTTCATCTCGGTTGGTGTTTTGTCCATCTCAGGGGGGGAGGCAGTGCCAACATGCAATACTATGATTTTATATGTTCTTTCAACACTTTGGTAGCTGCAGCAGGCAGTTGAGTGGATCAGGCAGTGATACTTCACCGTGTTTTTAACCAGTAACATACTTTGATACCAGAAAACAAAACTTCTCTAACCATGCGGTCCTTCTTTGCACAGCCTTCTTGGAGTCTGTAGGCTTCCTGCAGAACCAAAAGATGCTAGGAGAGCAATGTTCTTGGAGCAGAGGATTTTCTTGTCCGAGGTGGTTTGTGTTGTAGCATTTTTCTCTCTGTGCTGTTAACGAAAGGACGTTACTTTTTAATAAAAAGGCAGGAAAAACATTTTTGTTGCATTTTTTTATGCTTCACGGTTTGAGTACTGCTGGAATGTGTAATTCCACTGCTTTGCTTATTCTGCTGCGTTTGCTGCTGCTCTCTTCCAGGTAAGTGCTTCAGGCATTGCCCAGTGCTGGCTGCAAACATACTGTGCCCTTCTCTTCAGAATCCCTCTTTGGTTTGCTTTGGTTTGTTTTGGTTTGGTTTGCTCCCAGTGTTTCTTTCCCTCGTGCAGAACACTGTAACATGCCCCAGATGATGCCATGCTGTGTCAGTTCATCATGCTTTGGTTTTAAAGTACTTCTCAGGTGCTTACTGTCATTCAGTGGGCTCAGAACTCTGAGTTAGAACAGTTTGTTGGCATGCTCGCAAGTTTCAGCGAGCTTCAGTTGGGACAAAATCCCTGTAGGTGATAGGTATATTTTAGCAGAGCCGTTGATACTGCTTTGGATGAAAAGCACTCGTCTGCTTTTATGCAGGTCATCACAAGGGTGAGCAGTCGGCTGCCACGCTGAGCTCTCAGGGTCACGTCAGGCTGGCAGCCCTTGCTGGGGCGCCACCGAGCTCTGTGTTAGGGCCAGCGCTCCAGCATCTCCGTGGATGCACCGGCACCGCGCATACGAAGTGATGCTGAATCGCTGATCGGGAGGAGCTGCTGTTGAGCTCAAGGGTGGAGAGTTTTTGCAGCGAGATCTGCCGGATGAACGCCTGGGAGCCGCCAGCCGGGTGGGCAGCAGCAGGAGCGCCGTGCTGCGCCGTGCTGCGCCGTGCTGCGCCGTGCTGCGCCGTGCTGCGCCGTGCTGCGCCGTGCTGCGCCGTGCTGCGCCGTGCTGCGCCGTGCTGCGCCGTGCTGCGCTGCGCTGCGCCGTGCTGCGCCCGCGTGGGGCAGCGCTGAGTCGGCAGGCAGCAGCGAGGGCTGCGTTAGTGAACCGGGAGGCCGAGGGCACGGTGACGCCCTGCGAGCTAATGAGAGCTTCCCAGGCAAGTAGTGAAGGGTGTAATAAAATCATTTATTGCATTTTGTGCAGACAGGAGTCTAGAAAAATGAATACAGGTAAAGCAGTAAAGCATTAACAGGGAGCATTCAACAGCTGAGGAGCCTCTCCTCCATTAATATCTGCACGGAGAACACAGGGTCTGTACTGAGGCGGCCTAATGCACAATAGTACTGAAACGGTCACAGAAATTAAATGCAAACCTAATATTCTTATTTTTTTTTCTTTTTGTTTGATTTTTTTGTTTGTTTGTTTGCAACCTGTTTTATTTACAAGGTTTTAAACTGAATTGCATTGCTCTGCACACAGATATTTCTAAAACAAAGCATACTCGGTCACTACATGTCTATTGAAGTATTGCACTTGAATAAAAGTCACTTGGATGGACGCAGAACATCTAGCTACGGTGATTAAAAGATTCTCGGATGAATGACCCGGTGATAACATTCATAACAAATATATTGCACATGTAGCACGGAAAGTGGTGTAACCAGCAACTTTCAGACCTGCTGCTCCTTGTGCCTTTCCCATCCTGCAGCCCTGGCAGGGGCCTGACCCCTCCTCGCCTCGCTGCGCCCCCCGGCCCAGGCAGCAGGTTGGGGATGTGGGACCCCAAGAGCTGAAGCTGCTGCACGTGGGGCAGCTGGGAGCTCGCGTTCCTGCTGCAGGAGGACGCTGCCTTCACCACAGCGAACAGCGGAAGGATGCTCCTTGGGGAAACTGAACACTCACAGAGGCCAAACGTGCAGGGCTGGGTTTGTAAACTAACATGCAGTGCTGTCTGCTACAACTGGCCCTCTCCAGACCGAAGGTGAGTGCGATCTCGCTGGGAAGCCAGCGCCTGTCCTGCTGCAGCCGGGTGCTGCCTGGCAGGGGTACGGAGGCGGCTGTGCCTGCAGCTGTGCCCTGCTCCTGCTGCAGGGCGAGGATGGAGGGATGCTTTTTTGCCTTTCTGCTCCCTGAAGGAGTCGGGGCTGTGAATGCGGTGCTGGTTGGTGCTGCTGGGAAGCGATGGAGCTGACCTGCCCGCAGAGCAGCGTGCCCCGGCCTGGCTTCATGCCTGTGCTGCAGAGATCTATCCCTGCTGCCCGAGGAAGGCATCTGCCATGCCCTGGTGCTGCTGCTGAGGTCGGGCTCTCTGCTCCATGTAGGAGCGGGCTGAGGCTGCAGGGCAAAGCTGGGCTGAGGGCAGAGGGAGACTGCATGGAGCGAAGCACCTTGCGCAGAGGCAGGGAGCAGCTGGAAGCATTGCAGGCCGAGCAAGGACAGTGCAGTGAGATGAGCAGGCAGGTGGGTGTGCACAGCCCCTCCTTGCCCAAGTGCTTCACATCATCCTGGGAGGCTGCAAACGGCACAGAAGCTGTGTGTGGCGGTGTGTAGGGGCAGAGCTGAACCCTAAGCTAAACCCGGCCTCCCCATCCCCTGACGCTGGGCACATGGGGCTGCTCTTCTGGCTCAAGCTGCTATCTGTCATCTATCCATTCATCGCAGCGGTCTGTGACAGCCCCGATGCACCTGTGCAGATTGCTGAGCTGCCATGGCTGAGTGCTGCCTGCGGCCGGGGCTGCTGCTGGAGAGATGGAGGCACTTTGGGAGTGGTGCAGACGTAGGAGCAGGGTACTGACAGGCACAGAGGTGCAGCTGGGGCTTGGGTTTGGTCCGGGAGTGTGTCCAAGGAGTCTTAAAGCCAAAAAAAAAAGAACCAACAAAAAGAAAGCAAGCCAAGAAAAGCCAAAAAAAAGCCCACAAACCACTTGTTTGCTATCTAAGCAGCCTCATATAGCTTTGGCCTGGAACTGGAGGAGTAGAGGAGCTCTGCAGAGGAAGAGGGCAAGGAGCTGTTCTGTGCGAGGGCAGGGGAGCAGCACTGTGCACGGGGCACAGAGCAGCCACAGCACTGCCGGGAGAGGGCAACTCTTAGCGGGCTGCACTTGGAGTGGAAGCTCAAATCTGCTGTGAAACGAGTTCAGAAAAGTCCAGTAATTTCTTTTCCCTGAAAACTTTTAAGAAGCTGAATTGAGAAGAGCACGAGCCCCTGACCTGGCCCTTCCCTGGACCCTGTGCAGGGGCGGCCATCACACCTCCGTCCCCACAGCCCGGTGCTAGCAGAGCCCTGCATCTCTCAGTATAGATATAGATCTCTATATATAGACTTCATCTGGTTCTATTAACATAAATATGATCACTTTAAAAATACACGTACTGTATTATGTACACTATGTACATGGGCCCTCGGCGCCGCTTCCTGCACGGTTCCTGGAACCGTTCACATTTGTTGAGAGCTCCTCAGTTTCTCTGAATGAGAATTGCTGCTGGGGAGAGGGGGGCGGCCCTGCGACCACTGCTGGGCTCAGGACTGTTTGGGGGGCAGCTCTGGGGCCATGGTGGGATGGGGGGACCGGAACGGGGCCGAGTGCTGCCCAGAAATAGGACAGAGGGGTCCCCGCTGCCATCCCGCACCACAGGGCCTGGCACAGGCGCTGCAGTGGGGCCGGGGCCGATCGGACACATTGCATATACTGAGAACCACCCAGAGCTGAGCGTTCCGGACCCCATGGCAGCACCTGTGCCTGGGGCCAGGGATAAAAGCCCCAGTGCACAGCAGGGTATGGGGCTGCCGGGACCGATGGTCAGCCAAAGCGGGGTCCACACAGCCCCCAATGCTCCCAGCATAGCCGTGGAGCTTCTGTGCCAGGCCCAGAGCCGGCGGTGCCTGGAGTTAGCAGCATCCACAGTCCCACAGCCCCGGGGCAGCTCAGGCTGACACTGCACACCGGTGGG
Source organism: Centrocercus urophasianus (assembly GCF_019232065.1). Lineage (NCBI taxonomy): Eukaryota > Metazoa > Chordata > Aves > Galliformes > Phasianidae > Centrocercus > Centrocercus urophasianus. The sequence continues at coordinate 3,304,900 of NW_024885044.1, forward strand.
ACCTCTGCTCTGCTCCGGGCACCACAGCTCCGGGCAGCAGCTGCAGCACGAGCACAGAGCAATGCCTGGACAGAGGGGGTTGGGGCCAGCGGGAAGGGGACACACAGCTCCACCCAACCCGGCCGGGGCTGCAGTGGCACCGCTGCTCTCCAGCATCCCGCCCCACTCGGCTGCCCCCCACCCTCACCCCCTCCAAACCATCACAACTGCCTCTCGGTGAGCGTGGCCCACGGCCTCCACATGGGCGGTTGGGTCTGTCCGGGCCCAGCACGGTCCTTTCCAGGGTCGTCGGGTGCTGACGGAGGTGGGGAGAGGAGCATCTGGCGAGGAAAGCATGCTGGTGGCCTCTCTCTTCTCCCAGCACCTCTGTGCGGTGCGAGCATCAGGCAGCGGTGCCCAGCCAAGCTCTGTGGGGCGGCAGTGGGGCCTGGGGCCCATTGGGACGCAGTGGGCTCCTGCCCGGCCGGGGGCTGCGGGGGCAGCGCTGGGCTCTGATGCTCAGTCCGCAGAACACTGTATATATTTATATATAAACAAAGACAGCAGTGCTGTGACGTTGCAATGAGGAACAGCTGCTCAGGTGCTGGATGCTCCCGGAAGATCTGGTGCTGCAGTTCGAATGGAGAGGTCAGGGGCACGGCTGAAGGCAGGTGAAGGTTCTGTGCACCGGCTGCCATCGGGCTTCTCTCCTCCCTCCAGGAGCTCGGTGCGGGGTGGTGGGGCTCTCGGGGTGCGGACAAACCTTTCTCACGCCGTGTTTCAGGAGTAGATGGTGATGACCTCCCGGCCCCCGCCACGCACCAGCAGCACTCGGTCCAGGCGCTCTGTCAGCACCTCCAGGAACTCCATGTCTGTGCAGCCGTCAAGGAGGAACGAGGGGTGGAAACAGGGAGCCCGCAGAACCCACAGCCCCGCACCACGGCTGGAGCGACCATAACACCATCAGTCTCAGCCAGGCAGACTGTGGGGCAGGAGCTGCAGGGGGTATTCAGGCTGAACACTGGGCAGTGCCCTGCGATGCCTGCAAGGAAGCCCCCAGCCCCGCAGACCTTGAGGAGGGACTCTCAGCCCACCCCCAGAGCAGTAGGAAGGATACAGTTTTCATCCCCTTTCCGGTTGCGGGGTGGCCCTGGCATGTTGAGCAGGACCAGCTTGGCCTTCTGGGACTTCTTCACAATCACCTCGTTAAGCTTCACAGCCGTGTGCATCCTCCGCACGTTTGACTGGTTCCTGGGGAGACAGCACACGTGGGTGGGGGCTGGGCACAGGGATGCACATGGGACCACAGGGAGCAAAGGGCAGGGCTGGAGCCGGGCTGTGGCACAGCAAACCTCACCGGCACCAATGCCACAAGCAACCACCAATGGGTGCAAGGAACTGCCTTTGCACATGGGGCCCACGAGTGCCACCCCTCACCCCCCTGCTCCCAAAGCAATATACTTACAGGTTCTCCCACTCCCTGCCAGGATCACAACGGGGTGGGGAAAAAAGAGAGAGAAAAGAGGTGAGTGCCAGGCGTGCACCCAGTGTGCCCCAGCACCCAACCGCCACTCTGCACAGGGACCCCCCCACCTCCCACCCTCCCCGCTGTCAGGTGGGTGTGCAGGGACCCGGCTGCAGGCCCCTGCTCAGAGCAAGGAGGGACACGGTGACACAGCAGCAGCATGTGGGGCCATACGGCTTCATGTTGAAGAAGTCCTTGATGCCCTCGGGGCTGACAGGGCTCTTGCTCTTGTTCTTCTCGGCCACGGACTTCTCCTTGGTCCAGGTGAGATGCACCTTCTCAGGGCCCGACTCTGCCTCTTCAGCTGGGGACTGGGAGCTGCTGGAGAAGGTGGTGGCGTTTTTGTCGTGGATGAGCTGGACCTGTGGCAGAGCAGAGGCGTGGTGGGCAGGGGCTGTAGCAGCCGGTGTCCCCATCCCCGCCGTCCCCGGCAGGACACAACACGCGGTACCTCACCTCTTCCTCGGGCTTCTCCTCGCCGTCGCCCACCTGCTCCTCGGGGACGTTCAGGCGCAGGCGTGTGTTGGCTGGGTTCTTGCGCCGGATGGAGCCGCGGGACTCATCCGTGATGCTCTGGATCTGTGTGGGGTGGGGTCAGCGCACAGCGGGGCAGCATGGGGGCACGCAGCAAGGCCGGCTGTGGGGCTGTTCCTCACCTCCCGCTCCCGCTCGTTCTTGGTGAGGTGCATTTGCTTGAGGATCTGCGAGCGCTGCTCCATCACCAGCGTCTTCTCGTAGGTGTAGGCTGAGATGTCGCTCTCTTGCTGTGGGACAGAGGAGCGGCTTGAGCTGCGGGGCCCAGCCTGCAGCACAGCCCATCCTGGCCCCGCTCATCCCACTGTGCCTCCATGTCTGGATCCCCTGCATGCAGAACTCCGGGGAACGGCCCCAGCCCAGCGCTCACCATCTCTACCACCTCCACCTCCGCCGTGATGCGCAGGTGGTACAGGAATGTCGTCAGGTCCTTCTTCATCTGGATGCTGTTGTCATCCATCTGAGCCACCGTGAAGATACGCATCTTGCACTTGCGCCAGACCTGTGGGGGGGGAAAGGAGGGAGCTGTGGGCACCGTGTGGTGAAGGCTGCCCCAGCCCCAGCCCCTGCCCGCCATGGGGGCACAGTACCTTGTGGTGCCGCAGGAGGAAGGGCAGCAGCATGAGCATCCCTCCGTCGTGCACGATCCACCAGACATCGATGTGGCCCTCCGAGAAGCGCTCCTGGTTGCCCGGGAACATGGCCACGTTCTTGGCCACCAGCAAGGCCAGGTGCCCAGCCGTGGTCTCCCGCACCAGCTCTGGAGGGAAAGGGCCGCGTCAGCCAGCACCGCTCACGTCAGCACCCTGTGGCACCCATCCAACTTGCAAAGCCCTACCGATGAAGTTCCTCCAGGTCTGGTGGTCCTCCTTCTGGCGCCAGCTGCGGGGCCAGCCCACCAGCACCGTGTTGTGCTGCAGCCCACCCAGCCCACTGGACTGGATGAGGTGTGACATGCCGTCCCGCAGGTTGGAGGAGATCACCACCTGGCAGAAGCCCTTCACCTTCTCTGCTTCCATCAGGCGGCGGATGGACTGGCAGCGGGAGAGAAGGCATCAGGGACCGTGCATGGGATGTGGCCCCGCACAGCACCCGCTGCAGACAGCACCCAATGGGCCGGGGCAGCCAGCAGATGGGTGGGGTGCAGGGAGCAGAGCCTGTGGGGTGTGGATCGTAGGTGCAGAGCCCTGCAGCAGGATGGCAGCGTGGGATGGGGATGGGGGAGGCCCGGCTGTGAGCAGCACCGGCGCGTGGCTCTGTGCCGTGCCGAGCAGAGGGAGTCCCCGTGCCAGGGCTCTGACGGGCGGCAGAGCAGCAATTAGAGTTATTTACTCAGAGAAATTATAACATGTCTGCATGGGAGAGAAACTGTTTGCTTCTGAGGGCTTAATCTCATTAACGTGCCGCCTGGCTGGCGCGAGGTGCGAGGGGAATCTCGCTCCAGTTGGGAAGGTTCCTGCTCCACCTTCCCCTGCCTGCACTGTGGGGGCTGTGAGGAGTGTGGGGTGCTCAACAGAGGGGTTGCACAGCCTGGCAGCACTGCGGCCCCTTGCTGGCACCGTGCTGTGCTGTGCAGCACCAGCCAGGAGCCAGGCCCGTGCCCTGCTGGTACCTGGCATCACTGGTGCTCTGGGGAGGGAAGTGGGGGTCCCGCAGGTCCCACTGCCCGCACTGTGCAGTGCGCTCCCAGCAGCCCCGCAGCAGGGCTGGATGCACCCTGGGGCACAGCAGCTGGGAGGGCATGGGAAGCTCTCACCTCCTCGGCTCTCTGCGCCTGTGGGTGGTTGTCCAGGAAGGTCCCTTCCAGCACAGAGGCCACAATGGTGAGGCCCTTGCCTGCTTTGAGCTGTGAAGTGAAGGACAGGAGCTGTGGGTGCACCACGTTCTGCTCCTGATCCACACGGACCAGAACCAGCAGCTGGGGCCTGAAAGGAAGGTCCTGCAGTCAGCGCCCGCCGCCCTGATGGCTCCCGCTCCCCCCAACCCGCGGCCTCACCTCCAGTTCTTGGTGTGGGGGGGGCCCTCCTCCAGCCGCAGCAGTGCGTAGCGGGCGGCACTCAGCGACAGCCCCCGGATCCCATCACCCCATTCCTTCTCCGCCCTGTGGCACACAGCAGAGCATCACAGGATGTCCACGGCTCCGGCCGCTGGGAGCCCCGGTGGCAGAGCGCGGCCGTGGGCCCCCGGCACCTACAGCACCAAGGCGATGTGGGGACCCCCAGCCCTGCAGCCCCCGCCGGGCCCTTACCCGCGGTATTCGATGTACTTGTAGATGAGGCCAGCGATCAGCATGGCGACCAGCGCGTAGTACCAGGAGCAGATGAACATCAGTGCCAGGCACAGGCTCATACCCAGGAAGGAGAGGGTCCTGCGCAAGGCACCACATCAGCACCCCGCAGCCCTGCAGCCCCAGGCCCTGCACTGCCCACTGCTCACCAGTGGTAGTAGCGGAATCGGGGCCGCCAGTTGGGCGTCCGCAGCAGCGTCTGCACGGCACAGGCCAGGTTGACAAACATGTAGCACATGAGGAAGAACCTGCAGAGGGGAGCAGCTGAGCATGGCGCCGTGAGTGTGACACGGCACGGCCCCATGTGGAGCAATGTGAGGCTCCAACCCCCCCAGAGGCACCCGCCCGGCCACCGCCACACCGAAGGTGCTGCCTACATGGACAGGATGGGAGCCACCTCGTCCAGGGATGCGATCAGGATCCCAATCTCGCAGATGCAGGCGGTGAGCAGCAGAGCCCAGGTGGGCTCCCCGTTGGCTTTGCCATGGCCAAAGACCTGGGGTGGGGGAGGAAAGGGGCGTTAAGGACGCGGCAGCAGCTCCATGCGCTTCACGCTGCCGATTGGCCCCGTGCCTGGAGTTGGGGGCAAACACAGCCCAGCTGCTGCATTCACAGTCACGGTGCTGGGGAGCAGCCATCAGAGCCCCCCAGCCTGGCCGCTTTGGCACACAGACCCCCGTCTCCCAGGGGTACCCAGGGGCAGGGTCCGGGCTTGGGGTGGGGGCCGCGTGTCCGGGAGCATGGCAGGGCGCAGGCTGCGGTCCTCGTGCGAGCGATCGGAATGTGGCTGGCAGGGCGGAGGCGCGCGGTTAAAATTAGCCTGCTCTTCCCCGGGGGGAGCTGTCGGTTCGGATTTGGAGAGACGCAGTTGTGAGAACGCGTCTTCGGAGAGCAGATAAAACATTAAGCGGCAGAAGCTGGGGGAGGGGGATCCTGACCTTTCCCGACACTCTCCTCCCACCGACAGGTCGCGGACGAACCCACCGCAGCCCCGGTGCCCGCCCCATGGGGTGGGGGTCAGGCGGCCCGCCCCGTGGCTGCCGGGGGCACTGCGAGGGCTGCGCTCACCCTGAGGAAGGGCACGATCCCGTCCCTGGAGATGGCTTGCAGGAGGCGCGGGGCGCCGGTGAGGCTCTGCAGCCCGGCCCCGCATGTGGAGAAGAAGGAGCCGATAACGATGACCCACGGGGACGGCCACGCCAGGGTGCCCACCACCAGGTTCCCATTGACGGCTTCACCAAACCTGCAGGGCACAGATATCACCCACGGCCACGGGCAGCACGCGGCCAGCCCGGCCCTAATCTGTACGGCAGGGGGACGTGGGGCAGGGGCTTCCCACCCCCTCTGACAGGAGTGGGCCAATGAAGGCTGCGTGTGGCTCGGATCCAGTTTGTGTTGGTGCTGGCGACCCAGAAGTGTCACTGCCACGCAGCGAGCTGGGCTGCCCTACATACACGGCGCTGCCTGTTGACAAACAAGAGCTGCACACAGCCCGAGCCGCAGGGACCAGCAGTGGGGGGAAGGGGCACCCACGAGCCCCCAGAGCCTGTTGTGAGCTCTGCATCTGCCCTGGTGCGCAGCCAGGCATCCTCCCTGTGGGCATGCCATCCCCACCAGACCCAGAACACCACCATGTTACTCCAGTGGTTCCAGCTGCAGCATCCTGCTGCGTTCCCCACAGCTGTCTCTGTCTCCAGCCCTTCCCACAGCCCAGCTTGCCCCACACCTGCCCCACACAGCCCAGTGGCACTCACTTGTCACGCAGAACAACGCCCTCGATGCATGCCCCAAAGAGCACGACGGAGCTGATGTCTGTGGGGCGGTCAAGGACAGCCTGCAAGGTGCAGAGCCCCACACCGCCCTGCCCAGCGCTGGAACCCGTCTGTCCCACCAGACCCCAGCAGACCTCTTCCTGCCCTGCCAGCCCACCTGCCCATCCTCACCCAACCACCCGACCGAGCCCTGAAGGATACAGACTGCAGAAGTGGTGGCAATGGCCAGGATGGTGCCTGTGGGGATGGACTTCTGTGCATCCCGCAGGTCCCCAGAGCGATTGGAGCCAGCCATGATGCCTGGGGACAGAGGGCCATAATGTGGTGGCAGAGCCACAACCCTGCTGGTAGGACTGATCAAGCTCGGCTGTGCCAGGACCCAGACAGGCACAGGGACCCTCGCCCACCTCACATCCCATCAGCACTTTCCCACCTGACCTGCAGGCTGAGGCTACTATAGAATTAGGTACAAAACCCACTGTCTGACTTGTTTAATCAGCCCTTAATGAACTCTAGCAAGGTGGCAGTGGCTGCAGGGTCTGGTCATGGCTGGGACAAGACATGGTCTTTTCTGACCTTCATGCTCTGATCCTCTGGTGCCGTGGATCCGGCACAGCCCTGCCATGCATCCCTGTGAGCTCAGCTGCTGTGTGCACAGCAGGTCCCGCAGCGGGGACGCAGCTACCTGTGGCTCAGCCTACATTACTGACATGACACAAATCCATGCACCATCACACCATGCCATCAGCAAGTGCCAGGCTGGAGGCTACAAGGGGCAGCACATAGAGGGCACAGGGACGCACCCACAGGGCCATCAGCCCCAAATCCAACACCACCGGACCCAGCAGCGAGTGCCGAGATGGGACCAGCCTGCAGGGCTCCGGCTGAGCTCCCGCATCCCACGGGGGTCCCACAGGGCTCCGCAGCAGGACTGGGGCAGGGGAGGGCTCCTCCTCCCCGGGGAGCTATAAATACCGGCGCGGCGGCACGTCAGCACACAGCGAGGCACCGGAGCTGTGTGGGAGGACGGGCTGTGATCCACCTCCGCACAGCGCCGGGCCGGCGGCAGCGCACGTGGGCTCCGTGGGAGAGGCACAGCGGCACGTGTGAGAGGCAGCACCCACCTGTGACAGAGGGGAAGTAGATGCCCACGAGCAGAGTGAAGTAGGAGGTCATGTCACTGAAGACGTAAGGCTGGTCCATGTCCACAGGGGTGTCCGGGGGGCTGACAGAGGACAGCCCCCTCTTCTCCACGATCACACCCTTGGTGAGGTAGGAGCTCCAGAGGTTCTCTGTGAAGAGGCACGGCTGCTGTGAGGATGTGTCCGGAGCACAGCCTGCACCCACAGCCACCTCCTTGAGCCCTGCACCACAGAGGTGCCTGGCATCATCCCATCCCCACTGTGCCACGCAGCCACAGCACTGCTGGCATCCAGAGGGTGAGCAGCCCCAGCCCCTGATGGACCTCAGAAACATGCAGGCCTCAGGGGTGGGTGGGTGACCAGAGCAGGTGTGTCCCACTGCTGGCACTGTCCCTGTAAGATACTGGAGCAGCTGACGTGGGATTCCCGGAGCAAATAATTAAGAGGGTAATATAATTAATACTGATCAACACAGGTTTAAGGAAAGTGGATCGTGTCAAAGTAACTTGATAATGTTTTTGATGGGATTATAAGCATGGGGCTGATGTAACAGGCTTAACGTCCCTGTGCGTGCTGCCTTGGTCACAGATTGCAGCGAGAAACTGGAGCAGCAGAAAGCAGCCAGCACTGTTGGGCAGGGGCAGGCAGCATCTCCACAGCATCACACCGGGGCTTCCACCCTATGCTGTGCTCCTTGCCCACGTCCCCCAGACATCCCCAGGTGACAGCTGGGGCTGGCAGCCTCCACTGTCACTGCAGCTTATCCTGCTGGGAAAGGCACATTGCCCGCAGACAGAGCTGGAGACAGGGCTGCAGCCTGCCCCTGCCCTGCCCCTGCAGCACAGAAAGCCTCCAGCAGCCCCCAAGCATCCAGGACAACCGCTGTGTTCCCTTGGTCCCTAGGCCTGGCAGCTGCAGCCCCAAGAGCTGTAGCCTTGAGCACCAACACCCCAAGTGTGGCACAGAGCACTGACCTCCAGCACTCAGCCAAGGAATGTGAGCACCTGGGAAACGCACCAGCAGCTCCAGAAAGCAGGTCAGCAGCAGCTTCTCCCCATGCTGCCGAGGTGCTCTGTGCCCTGGCTGCCCTCCCAGCCTGGCTGCAGAGCAGCTCCTGCTCCAGTGCCTGTGCTCCAGCAGTAGCAGCAGCACAGTACCCCCAAGGGGCGATTACTCCACACTAAACCTCAGATCGATATCCTGCCTTCCAATGGCTGAGAGGAAACAAAGGGAGGATTTATTCCTCCCCAGCCTTTGAGCATCACTCAGAGCTGTCGGGCTTGCACCAGCTGTGGCTCACATGGCCACAGCACCGACCGAGTCCTGCAGTGCAGCCATTCCTGCTGCCTGGTGCACCCGAGGGCAGAGCAGCCCCAGGCAGGGCTCACCACGCTCCTCATCAGTGCTATATCAGGACTGGCTTTCTGCTCCATGCAGCTGTCTGCACACCAACCCTCTGCCAGCCCAGCAGAGCCGCCATGGCCCTGCTCATGCCTCCATCCCCGTCACACACCCACCTTGGATGAGGCCGCTGGCAGCTCCAGGGATGCCCTCAATCTCAGTCACGTTGTTCATGGTGAAATACTCATCACAGGTGGCGTTGAGGAAGCGGGAGGTGCAGAAGAGCTCCCAGAGCTTGGAGCCCACTGTTTCGTTGCCCTCCACCACCACCTTGGTGCAGAGGTCAAAGCCGTGCCGTGAGAGGGTCCTGTTGCCCAGCAGGCAGATCCTGGCAGGGGGGTACAGACATCAGCAGCACATCCTCAGCCCAGCCCCCATCCCATGGCACGCCGTACTCACGGGAAGCTCGGTGGGTCGAAGGCCGACTTGATGACACCGGCGTAGATGGCGAGGATGGAGAGGATGACACAGCCCAGGAAGACCAGGGCAAATTTATTGACGTATTTGACCCCCACGAACACCACGGTAGCCATGCAGGTCAGGACGCAGGTGCCATAGACGCGCATGTTGTTGAGCATCGCAGCCGCCTCCCCGCTGGCATCCTCTGCCTTGAAGATGGCCATGGCGGGGAAGATGTAGGCCTGGAATAAAGATGTGCAATCACTGCTCACTGAAGGCAGCACTCCTGGTCCCCGCCACACATCCGTGCCCCCCTGAAGGCGAGGGCAGAGCAGCCAGGCCATGACACAAGCCCTCAGCACCACGTGGGCAAAGCACTCACCAGCAGGATCTCGATGGTGCCCAGGATGTACATGGCACCGGCAAAGGTGGTGCCCAGGTAGAAGCAGAGCCCCACAGCCCCACCAAACTCAGGGCCCAGGGAGCGTGAGATCATGTAGTAGGAGCCGCCCGCTGTTGGAGAGAGCAAAGGTTGGTCCCAGACAGCCCCCAGCAGGCACCCCCGCTCCTCCCAGTGCCCCGAATGGGGTCAGGACCCCCAGCACCCTGCTCCAGCCGGCAGCAGCTCAGCCTCACACAGCTGAGCTGGCAGAGCTGTTCCCAGGAGCCGGGCAGCTGGGCATGACGGCCACAGGGACACCTGTCCCCTGCGAAGCCACACAGGCACTGCAGCCCCAGGGACACGGGCCATGCCCTGCTCCTTCCTCCCAGAGGAGCCCTTAGAGACAGGCGGCAGCGATCGATGGCCCTGCGGCCGGCGGCAGGATGATAAATAGCATTAATTACACCCTGTGCCGGTTTGCCAGCACTGTGCTGAGCCCCGGGAGCGGCGGGGAAGGCACCGCTTCGGCTCTGTGGAGCTGAACAGATGCTCAGGGGGCAGCCCCGGGCACCGCAGTGCTCAGCCCCCAGCAGCAGGTCCCCGCACCCCGGCACCCATCCTCCCCCTGCTCCTCGCCCGGCTCTGTTCGGGGAAGAGGATCCCCCGCGGCCGCCCCAGTCTGGCAGGAGGAGCTGTGTCTGACGGCTCCCGCTGCCATCTGCACCTCACAGCTCTGGGGATGGGGTGGAGGCTCCAGCTCCGTGCTCACCCCCGGAGAACCCTCTCAGGGCTGGTGGCAGAGGGCCGGGACATGGCTGGCAGTGACAGCTGCCATCCCCTGCACGGCACGGGGGAGCCCAGGGTCTGGCACAGCACATTTGGGGCACAAAACCTGGCAGGAGCCCACCCCCAAGGAGCCAGCTCCCCAAGCCCCAAGTACACACAGGCACAGCTTCAGGTCTACCTGGCACCACGCCGTTGGTGGCAATTGCACTCATGGAAATAGCTGTAAGCATCGTCTGCAGGAGGAAACACAGTGTCAGCATCGGGCAGAGTCTCATCCCAGCTCAGGCACAAGACAGGAGAGGGACCGGAGAGCAGAGGCCATGGGGCAGCACCAGGACTTGTCACAGGGTTGGGACAGGAAGACTGGGACATGGCACTGGGCTGGGACACTGCGATGCTGTCTGTGGGGGCTGAGCAGCTCAGAGGGTACACGGGCAATGGGGTCTCTGCCCACCCACATCCCTCCTACCCATGCTGCAGGGCAATGACCCAGCAGGGCAGCCGGCTCCCAGGCACAGGGGTCTCAGGCAGCGGGCACCAACACCACATCCCACCCACACCCAGGTGCAATCTGGGTCACGGTTTGAACACTGCTCCACTCCCAGTTCCTCCGCGAAGCTGGGTGGTTTCTCCTTGCTAAGTGGAGCAGGAGCACCTGAGCTTGCTGAGCAGCAGTGAGTGTTGGCACAGGGCACAAAGCACAGCATGCAGGGGGGCAGACACTCCTGGCCCAGGAGGAGCCCCCAGGATGAGGCTGAGGGGTGGGGGTTGGAGACACTCACACAGGAGCAGCAAAGGAAGACCATGCAGAAAGATTCCATGATGCCAGCGATCCCCACCACCCAGGTGAGGCGCAGGAACAGGATGACCCCAAAGATGTTCTGCAGGCAGGGCAGGTAGACGCCCATGAAGGTGCCCATCCGTGGAGCCTGTGGAGGAAGCAAAGAGCCATCAGAGCTCAGTGTGCATCTCTCATTCGTACACACTGTTGCTGGCCAGAGGGACAGGAGGCGGCTCGGCCATGAGCACCCTGCACACTTTGCAGTCGGGTGAGAGCGGGCAGGGGGACAGTGGTCCCACTGCTGTACAGCCCTCATGGGGACTGGAGCAGAGAGGGACGTCAGGGCAGCAGTGCCTGCAGGGACCTGGTGCCCTGAGACAGGGCACAGCTTGGGCTGAAGGGGATGGGAGGAAGGAGCAGTGACTGCCCCGCAACCTCTCACCTGCACTGGCTTCTTCTTGCCCCCATCATTGTTCTCAGCTTCCTCATGCTCCCGGCTGCCCTGCGGCAGGTTGGTGTAGTTGGCCAACCCGCTCAGCAGTGATGAGACCATCGGGCTGGTGTCCATCTCCTCCTGCAAAGCACAGCACCCGAGAGCTGAGGTCCCACACCAGCCCTGCCCGGCACCCGGAGCACGGCACTGCGCTGCTCACAGCAGAACAACCGCTGTGCTGTGCTGTATTCTGCAGGCTGCACGCCCCTGGCCCGTGACCACTGCTGGCCCTGCAGTGGGAGATCCTGCATGGGCTCTGCAGTGTCCCTCTCCCCATGGCCCCCTCCCCAGGTCCCATACGGCCCTGGCCCAGCCGCCTGCATGCCCTACCTCGAAGAGGGCCATGTTCTTGCCATCGTACTCTTTTCCCTTCTCCAGGTCTGTGCTGTTGATGAAGGGACTGCTCTCCTTGGGATTGCCATCGCCTGCAGGATAGGATGGGGGGGTGAACTGGTGTCGCCCATCCCTTCACAGTCCCCAGAGGAGCCACCCCCCTCTCAGAGCAGCACAGCACTGACCATCTGGGCTCACCAGAGTGCATCCGCAGTGCCAGCACCAGGCAGAGTGACTGGTGTGGATCCAGGGGGAACCGGGCAACCCGGCATCCCACAGCACCTCACAGCGCTGATCCCCGATGCAGCCCACAGGGGGGTTAAAAGCCGGCACTGAGAGCTGTCCCACAGCACGACCCAAAGCCTGCAGAGCCTGCTGCTCCACCAGGATGGGGCTGCCGTGCTGCATAATGACCTCGCGCAGAAGACGCCCAGAGTCGAGCTTAATAGCAAAGAAAGCAGCAGAGAGCTGCAGAGCAGCAGAAATAAATCAGGCTGGAAATAAAGCGGCAGCTAGCATGGATGCCATTTGAGTGGCGCATTTCTCAGCACCGAGGCAGAGCCACCGAACAGTGAAGGGAGAGGCCGGGCTGGGTGGGCAGCGTGTGGGGCCAGGAAATGCCCACGAACCAAACGGAGCAGCGCATGGTGTGAGTGCACCCATGCTGCACAGGAACCAGGGCAGAACAGCAGCAGGGCCGGGCAAGCTCTGTGCATGGAGCATCCCAGAGCTGCTCTGTGCCCACAGGAGTTGTGTTCTCTGCTGGCACTGAACACAGAGCCCAGGAAGGCCCGGAGCTGTGGGGCGGTGCATGGGCTGCCACGAGCCGGGGTGATGCAGCCACCCCCATGGCAGCAGCAGCCCAGGACAAACCCAGCACAGCGTTGCTTTGAAGGCTGTCTGCTTCCCAACAGTTGACTCATTTTTGGGTTCGGTGGAGCAAGTTCTCCTGCATGTGGCTGTGATTCACCACCTGCAGCCCCTCCTGGCTGGCTGGGGGGCAAAACCCCCAACACCACAGTGATGCTGACCCACATGCTCCTACTGCCCCCCCACACACAGCCAACAGAAGGGCAGGAGATGCGGTCCGCCTGGTGTCACACCACAGAGTGCAGCCCCCACCCACTGCCCAGGCACTGCTATGGGGCTGTCAGTGCGGGGCAGTGCTCCTGCCCAGCTAGTCCTGCCAAAAGCATTGTGCAAAGTGAACATTACATAAGAGCCTCGTGCACAGGCGGACACCCTCCCAGCTCCCACCACCTCAAACCACAGCCTGGGCCCCGGGGAGCATGGAAATGCTATAAACAAAATGCAAACAGGGACACTTCCACCGGCCATGGGACCCCAACCTCAGAATGGGCCCGTGGTGGTTGGGGGCTGGGGTTTTCCATGCTCTCCTCTCCAAGGTGCACACAGCCCCACTGCAGGGGTACACATGGGGGACATGCGGAGGGACACAAGGGGACACACGGGGGCACCAGGGTGAGAGTGGGCAGCCCAGAGGGCCCTCGGGACCCCCACAGTGTGAGCAGAGCCGCGGGGCCTCGCCTCACCGCCTGGTACCCTGTCGACGACATCACCACGCTGGTTTCTATGGTAACAGCGAGCCACGGCTGCCTCTGCTCCCGCTCTTATGTAACAGCACAGCCGGACAGGCGCCGGACCCCACGGCACCGCACGGCACCACACGGCACCCCGGCACCAAGCCGCAGCCCGCCAGCATCCTGCAGGCACACAGCCAGGCCCTGTGACCCCACATCGCCACAGCCCCATGGGGCCAACACTGCCCGGCTCGTGGTGGTGGAGCACAGCTGCACCACGGGGCACCCGCACTGCCCTGCTGCCCCGACCTGCCAGCACCAAGACTCTGCACCCCAAGACCTCGCTGGTTGCCCCTCCCACCCTTCAGCCCCATCCCAGTGCAATGACAGCACCAGAGCCGAGCCCTGAGCCCAGGCTCTGAGGTTCAAGCTCCTGCTGCCCCATACAGCCCAGTGCCCCCATTGTGGGCAGTCCACAGCTGTCCCCCACAGCATCACGCGGGCCCCACGCTGGCTGCATTCTGGCTGCCAGGAGCCCCTCAACCAGCACTACAAACACAGGGAGAGGCCCAGAGTGGCTAAGGGAAGTGGGGAGCACAGGGATGCTCAGCTTTGCTGTCCCCAGGGCACAGCCCAGGCCCCCCTCCCTTTCTCTGCAGTCTGGAAGGAGTTAAGTGCCACAGCTGCGGGGTCCCAGGTGACAGCTATGCTCCCCGCTCCTGCCGGAGACCATTTTGCCGCAGAGGGGCTGGTGCAGCCTCTTCCAGGCAGCTGTCAGAGGATTTGTGGTCTGTGCAGAGCCAGGCAGGGGCACAGCAGCCCGTCCTGGGCAGAGCCGCCCCGTAGCCCAGCACCAACCACCGCAGCCCGACCCTGCCTGAGGCACGGACCGTGGCACCTCCTGGACACTGCGGGCTGCCAGGTGACCCTGAAGCCCATGGGCCCGACACGGCCCCCATCACCCCAGCACTGCCCGGGGCCACGCAGCAGCGGAGCAGAGCCGAGCCGTGCCAGGCTTCGATCCCGGCGCCGAGCCGCCCCCCTCCCCAGGGATCACTCAACATGAATCGGCCTTTTAATTTGCTGCGGCGGCTGGAAGGGCTCGCGGCTGGGTTGCTGGCAGGGAACCACGGCCCCGGCGTGGCGACCACGTAATGCTGCTCGCTGCAGGGCTTACCGCCTGCCCTGCGTGTTGGGGACACCCCAGCATCCAGCCCACACCCTGCTGGGGACCCGGAGCTGTGGGACCGTCCCTGCACGCCCGCAGCCATCCCACGGGGCAGCACCAGGCAGGGCTGCGGCACCCACCATGATGTGATCTTCTCACGGCTTCTTATTCAGCCCTCAGTTGTGTCGGGAAGCATCATGTCCCTTATCCCAAATCCTCCCTAATCGTTTTACACAGCGCAGGGACTGAGCACTAACGAGGGAGTGGGAGCAGGGGGGGGGTGGGGGGGGGGGCAGGCAGCCAAACCCTGAGGGCTAATTTAGCAGAGCTGCTGTCAGGGCTGCAGCCAGCCTGTCCCCCTGTGGCACCCTGCCAGCATGTCCAGCCCTGGGGTGGGGGCTGCAGCCCCTGGATAGGAGGAAGCAGCAGGCAAGAGGGGGATGCCGAAGGGGCAGTCCCAGCCCCATGCCACCACTTGCCCCTGGGTTTGTGCTACTGCAGTAAGCGGCACCACAGGGCCCAGCTGGATGCTGCCCCCAGCCCAGCTCCAGCTGGCTTCTCCTCCTGCACTGCCCCTCTGCAGGGTTGGCACTGCACTTCCCCTACCCCTGCTTTGGTGCCAGACAGTGTCACTGGGACCTATGCCTGCAGGAGACACTTCCAGCCCTGCACTGTCACAGCCCCCAGCCCCAGGAGCAGGGGGTGATGCCTGCCCGCTTTGCGCATGCTGCCCGGGCCGTGGGGCTGTGCTGGAGCTCCTCCCCAGGAGCACAGGGCACCTTGACTTTTGCCAGAGAGTTCGCTGGCACTGGCTGGCAGCAGCCTGCTCCAGCTCCCTGGGACTCTGCCCAGGGCTGTCTGCAAGGAGCAGCCCCCAGGTCACGCCAGCACTTCTGTTCATCCCTGTGGGCCGGCAAGCACATGGGCAAGCACGTGTCCTGCAGCTGATGGCCCCAGCTGCTGCCATGTCGCAGGAGCTCCTGCCCGGGGGCGGCCACAGCGCTGTTCTGTCCCCCTCTGGCCATCCAGGGCACTCGGCCATGCATGCACTGGTCCTGGCTCTGACCCGCAGCCCTGGGGTGCTGCAAGGTCCCGCAGTGCCAGGATCGCTGCAGCACAGGAGGGATGCAGTGCCCACCCCCCCCCCTGCCCTGGTGACACTGCCCCTGCAGCTGGCCAGCGCGCTGAGCGGCCGTTTGGGGTGGATTCTTTCACTGCCTGACCCAAATTAGACCAACTGCTACTTCAGACCTATCCTCTTCCTTCCTAAACCCAGGATTATCCTCTCTTTGATCAGCCGGCCCTGCAGGCTCAGGATTTCCAGCACAGGCGTTTTGGCTGGCTGCATTTAAACAGCTTCCCAGATTCTCCCATAGCCTGAGCCCTGCCATGGGAATGGCCACACAACGATGCTATAGCCAAGCTCCCCATCCCAATTCTCCTCTCCTCGGACATCCAGGGGCCTCCAGCCCAGAGCACAGGCACCTGCAGCAGGGCTGCATCTGACATGCCCATGCCCAAAGCAGAGTGATGCACACAGTCAGCCCTATGTCACGCTGCAGCCCTGCTTGCTGCCCTGCTCCTGTCCCCTCCCCAGGGCTGCTCCTGGCCCTGCTCTCGCTGGGCTGTCAGCGCTGGATGCCATCCAGCCCTTGTCACCAATGTGCTCTCTCAGGCTGCCCAGAACAGGCACCTGCAGAGGGGCTGCTGTCTGGCCTTGGGACACAAATGGCAAAAGTGGAGGACCAGGGCTTCTGCAGCACCTTGTCTGCTTGTCTCAGCAGTCACCACGGCACCTGAAAGAACCGGAGGTGTCCCTGCTGGCAAGCATCAGCTCTGCCACCCTGAGATGGGACATCACCATCCCTAGACAGACCTGGGCAGGGAATGCTGCGGGGCCCCTGGCAAGGCGCAGGAGAAGCACAGCCCCCGCAGCAACCGCCAGAGTCCTCCACCCCCACCATCCCTATTACAGGTGCGGGGGGTGAGGGCCCTGCAGTGCCTCTCCCCTGCACCCTCCTCTGCTCTCCAGCCCCACAGAGCCACACACCTCCTCCAGCCCCGCATCCGCAGCCCCACAAGAACCACCTAGCTTGGCTCAGCTCCAGGGACAGTTTGCATGGCCCATCTGTAGCAGCACCACGTCCAACCTCACAGCCAGACCCCAGAAATGCACCCTGTGAGCAAGAAGGCAGACACACCTGCTTCCATGCAGCCCAGCATTGCTACAATGGAGACGCAATGAACAACACAGCCCCTGCTGCTGCATAGGGCAAAGGGTCAGAGGCAGGGAAGGGTTTGGCCAATGGGGCAGCGCAGCTCCACCTGGCTAGGCAAGGTGACCCCGAAAACTCCTGCCATCCCTGATCTTGAGTGCAGCCGTGGATAAACAAGCAGATAAACAAGGGTCAGGCTGTGGAGCACATACCAAAAGCGTTGTGTGTGGCAATGCCCAGAGCCCCGCTGCAGGCAGCCAGGAGCTCACAATGCAACTGTCAGCTCAGCTGCCCCCCTCGATGCCCTCTTGTCCAGGGCTTTCGACAGACCCCTTGAGAGGACCCGGAGGTAGTGGGGGCGGTCAGAGCGATACTGCAGGGCCCCGCGCGCACACGTCTGTATTCTCCTGGCCCGTTACCGTGCTACCAGCAACACCCGTGAAGGAGGATGCTGCATTCGCCCTGCTGCCGGGAAGCCGGGGACTGCACCCGTGCAGCTCGGCTTTGCCGGGTATCGGAGAACACGGGTGGCCAGGGCTCCGCTTAGACAGCGAACGCTGCGGCCCGGGGGCCCTGGCGCCCCCCGGGGGCTGCAGCCCCTGCCCCTCTCCGCGGCGGCCCCGGAGGCTGCAGTGCGCACGGCTTCAGCACCGCGGACAGCGGCAGCGCCGGGCCAGGGCTGCGGGGAGCGCGGGGGGCGGGGGATGAAAATGAGGAGCGGGACCGA
>NW_024885045.1:0-22483 GCF_019232065.1 Centrocercus urophasianus
GGGGGGGGGCGGCTTAAAGGGGCCGCGCGGGCTTAAAGGGGCCGCGTCTTTGCTGCATTTCCCACCCCCCCACATCCCACCTCCCCTATCCCAGACCCTCCGTTGGGAGGGGTCGGAGCTGCTCCCGGTCGGCTCGCTCAGGGCCTGATGGGGTCGGTTCCCCCCGCGACGGAGGAGGGACCTCGTGGCCTCCCAGAGGGGCGGGGGGTCACCCAGGGGAACGGGACGAGCGCGGAGGGCGGCTGTACCGCGGCCAGGCCCCTGGGGGACGGCGCTAGAGGGCAGGCGGCAGGGAGGGGGTAGCTGGGACACTGGGAGGGGTCCTGGGGAGCCCTGAGCTGCCTCCGCGGGCTGCAGGGACACGGACAGCTCACGCTGGGAGCAGCAATGGGGCCTGCAGGAACTACAGTGGGAATTTGGGCTCAGGGATGCATTGAGAGGTAGAAACAGACACACGGACACACGGACAGGCAGATACACGGGCACACAGCACACAGGCACACGAAGACACACGGACATGCGGACACACGGACATGCATGAATCGTGGGGCTGCTCCCACTACCGGGCTTCAGCAGCCACTGCCACCGCACGCTGCCCGCCCACCCTGCTGGGACAGGGGAGCAGCAGCTGCTGCACGCCCCACAGCGCCTCAGTTTCCCCGCCGCACACGGCAGCGCTGGGCCGGTCCCACTGCAGCCCCCTCCCCACGCACCGCAGCCAGGCCGGGCCGCCGGCATGCGCTCAGCCCGGAGGAATGCACCAAATCACTGCCAGATGCGCGCGGCCCCCCGCCCGGCTGGGCCCCCCCCCCCCCCAGCCGCCCCCAACCCTACAGCACCGGGGGGCCACGGCTGGCCCCGTGCCCCTCCGGGATGCGTCCGTGGGGTGGGGGCCGGCGTCCCCATGCGGGGTCACGCGGGGTCGTGCTGTGCCCCTCGTCCCCAGTGCCCATCACGGGCGCAGCGGAGCGGAAGCGGCTGTCAGATGGAATCTGGGTGCCGGCGGTGACAGCGCAGCGGGAGGGGACCGTGCCCGGCCACGTGGCTGCTTATGTAAGGAGAGTGCAAGGGAGGACAGCGAGGCTCTGGGGACACCGGCGAGGGGACACGAGGCCCCCGCCATGCCCGTGGGCACAGACGCAGAGCACCGAGCGGGGGGACGTGGGAGCACAGAGGTGGTGCCACGCTGCCTGCGCTGCCCCATCCGTGTGGCACTGCGAGGACAGCCCCAAGATGTGCCACCCGGCACAGGTGGCCGCGGCCTTCTGCTCACATCCCCTGTGCCACCTTCATGCAGTGCCATGGGGGGGCCCACAGCAGCGCACTGCCACCCGCATCACAGCTGCGTCACTGCGGTCACACGCGGCCACCGCTTCCTTCCAGGCACCGCCGGGGCTGCGTCATGGGATGGGGGGGACGTGGGGACACCCCCCCCCCCCCCCCAGGGTTTTGCCCCAGCCAGGTGGCAAAGGACACAAAGTCCTGGGACAGAGAGCAAAGAGGAGGCACCAAAATCTGCCCCCCACACCCGATGGCTGCACAGAGCAGGAACACGGGTCAGCCCTACAGGAGGAGAACAGCACCCTCTGGGCCCTCCATCACCCCAACACCGCCGGCCTAGGGGGGGACACATGTCAGAAGTGGGGGGACAGTGTCTGGATGGGGAAGAGCAACGGCAGGGATTGGGGCACCCAGAGATTGCAGCCCCCCTCCCCAGCGCTGCAGCCCCAGGCCCCCCCGCAGCCGGGAAGCTGCAGAATTAGGTCAGCGCTGCCGTTATTTAACACAAGTGGAGGAGCTGGGGGGGTGGGGGGGCTGAGAGGCCAAGCGGGGCCAGCCCTGCGCCCACAGGATGGGGACACAAAGCCCACAGCAGCAGCACAATTAAGGAGGACTTTATTAGGGCCAAGAGATGGGGGGACCCCCAGGCACCCCCCCACCTCGGTGTCCCCGCACAGCTCTGATGGAGCCAACCCCACAGCCAGTGGAGGAACTCACCAAGGCCGGGGGGACCGTGGGGGGGCTGCAGCAGGCACCACCCTCCCGTTAACAACAATTAATAAAATAATAACGATAAAACTGCATACGATTGCCTCCAGGGTGGGAACTGCGCCGAGCATCTGCAGTGCCACCACCCACCCATGGGGCCACCAAACCGCTGCCGTGGGGCTGAGGGGGCTTAGAGCAGCCCTCGTGCCAGGATGCTGCCCACCAGCGTGGCGTCCTGCAGTGCGTGCTGTGCTTCCTCCTCTTCGATCTTCAGGGACACCTGGAGGGGGGACACAGTGCTCAGCACCTTGGGGCCGGCGTGCAGGGGCTGTCTGTCCACAGGGCTGCCCCCCCTACCTTGGTGAGGCGAGTGTCCTTGGCACGCTTCAGCTCGAGCACACCGCGGGACTCCAGCAGGGTGACCAGGGACAGGCACTCTGCCTGGTCCACTGCAGGGAGCTGCTGCTGCCGGCACACTCGGCTGTAGGCGTCGTGGAGCTGTGGGGCAGGGGGTGTTAGTGCAGCCAGGGGACCCTGGGGAGCCCAGGGGCTTCAAGGGGACAGTGGGTACCGTGGGGACCCCAAGGGGGACACTGGAGATCATAGGGAGCACAGAGAACCCTGAGACGCTGGGGACCTCAGGGACACAGAGGACTTCAGGGATGATGGAGGTTGTGGAGAACCCAGAGGACACTGGGGACCCTGAGGAGGTCACGGCCACCACTCACCTTGCCCAGCGTGACCTGGCGTGTGCGCAGGTGCCGGGTGAGCAGCAGCAGGGAGCACACGAGGACCTTCTGCTGCAGCGGGAATGCATCGCCAGCACCAGGGCTGCCTGCTGCCATCCTGTCCCCAAACACCTCTGAGAGGACACGGGACACCTGCGGGAGCCCCACTCTCTTGGGGACGGGGCTCGGCGCGGCTGTGGGGTCACCTGCAGAGCGGCAGAAGGGTTTCAGGCGCTGCGAGATGGGCAGAGGCGCAGAGCCCCCAGGTGGGACCACAGGGTCAGTGCCCCCCCCAGGGGTCACTCACTCACCAGGCAGCGGCTGCAGCAGGGTTTGGCTCCGCACGTCCAGCTCCACCAGCTCCACGGCACGCCTGAGGGCACAGCCCCATCAGCACCCAAAGGTGGGCTCGGACCCCCCAGCCCAACACCGTGCTCTGCCCAGCACGTCACACAGCTGCATGCTCCCCGCATCCCTGGCTGGGAGAAGTGGGGAAGCTCCACAGCAGAAAGCTCTGGGGAGCGCCGGCGGGGCTGCGCAGCACGGCTGGGACCAAGCCAGCATCACCGAACGGTGCGGCTCAGAAAAGCCCCCGCAGCCCCACACCCACCTGCAGACATCGAGCGCTTTGCGCGCGTCCCCGGACACAGCCGACACTTTCCGGGCGCAGAACTGGAGGGCGCTGGGCTCGAGGACGGGGCCGCCCTGCAGCTGCTCCAGGCGGCCGCGCAGGATGGCCGCCAGCTGCTCACGGCCGTATGGGGCGAAGCGCAGCAGGCGGGGGCCGGGCAGCGGGGGGGCGTGCAGGCGCGCCAGCAGGCGCTCGGTGAGATCCAGAGCGTTGGCCAACCCTACGATGCGCAGCGGGGTGAGGAAGGCAGGGGCTCTGGGTTTGGGGCTGTGGGGCCCCCGATTTGTATATATAAACCAGGGCTGGGAGCGCGCGCTCACCGATGAGGACCAGGCGGGAGCCGGGCAGCCGCGGCCACTCGAAGATGGTGTAGAGCACATCCTGCGCCCTGCTGCCCAGCTGGTCCATCTCATCCAGCACCAGCAGCCTGCGGGGCACACGGTCAGCCCACGGCCCCGCTGGGGACACCGGGACGCCCACCCCGGCCGTGTCCCCTCCCCCCCAACCAGGAGGTGACTCACAGCATGGGTCCCTTGGCCGTCAGCGCCCGCTCCAGCCGCCGTGCCAGCTCCCTGCCGCCCGCCCCGGCCGTGGGCAGCCCCAGCTGCTCTGCCACCGCGGGGAACACGGCGTGGGCGCTGCTCAGCGCCATGCAGTTCAGCACCGCGCTGCGGCTGCCAGCCAGCTCATCCTGTGGGGACGGGGCAGTGTCACACGAGGGTGACAGCATCCCACTGCCCACCCTGTGAAGTCCCATAGGAGAGCCCCATGTGCTCACTCTGAGCCTCATGCAGGAGGCATTGCAGAGACCAGGAGTGCGGTTAGGGGTAGCAGATGGGATCCCAAAAGTCACCCAAGGAGAACAGTAGGGGACCCTAAAACCCACCCACACTCAGGAGCAGTGTCAGGGGCAGGGGATGAGATTCTTCCCAAACTCTTCCAAGGACCAGGGGCCCTAAAGCCCACCCTAGAAACTGGATTAGGGGAAGAGGGCAGACCCAAAGCCCTCCATAAGCAGAGTCTCGGGCAGGCAAGTAGACCCTGAGCCCACCCCCAGGAGCAGAGTTAGAGTTAGGGGGCAGGACCCAAAGACCTCACCGGGAGAACGGGATGAGATCCCAAAGCCCACACCAGAACCAGGGTTAAGGCCACGGGACGGACCCCGAGCCCCCAGGGGTGGCGTTACGGGATGCTCACACACCTTGCAGTCACGCAGCACGCAGCTCACACACGCCGTTTTCCCGGTGCCGGGCGCTCCTGCAATGTAGAGGCTGCCGGGGCGGCGTGCAGCCACGTGCTCCTGCAGGAACTGCCGGATGGCGGCCGCCTCCTGCTCACGGCCGTGCAGGCGCTCGGGCAGCGCCGCATGCAGCGCACGCTTCGCCTGCTGGTAGCACGTGCCTGTGGCAGGGGTGTGAAAAACGAGGGGGATGAGGGCGGGCGACGGGCAGAGTCCATCCCCAGCTTTAGGGACACGTCCCACGGCCACCCACACCCACCTTCCTGCCTGAAGAGGCGGCTGCGGGTGGGTCCTGCGCTGCGCCCCGAGCTCTGCGGCGTTTCCTGCCCCCGCTGCAGCACGGGCAGCCCTGCAGCGTTCTGCTTTCCTGGGGAGGCCGTGGGGTCCCCAAAGAGCACTCGGCAGCTGCGGTTCTCCTTGCAGCGCTTGGCCGGGGAGCAGGGCGTGGCGTGGGGCACATTGCACAGGTTGTCATCGCCTGCAGAAGGGAAGCTTTGTGCCACCGGGGCGCCGCAGCCTCACATCAGGGTGCCCAGGGCCGGGGCTGCCCCGTCCGGGGGGCCTCAGGAGGTGAACGTTTCTTACCCAGGCGTTTGCGGGGGCTCAGGGGCAGCGCCGTGCTCCGGGCTGACGGCGTGACGGGGTTGGGCTCTGCGGGGCGCGGGGACACCGGCGAGAGGCGCCAGGCAGCGGGGTCCGCGGAGTCGGGCTTAGGCGGAGGGGTCTTGGACGGGGCAGCGGCACCGCAGCGGGCACCGCGCCGCCGGGGGAAGGCGATGGTGGCCTGGCGCTGCGGGCGGGCGACGGACATGGCTGCAGCCCTGCGGGGATGGAAGCGGTCACGGCGGGAAGCGGCCCGACCCCGAGCCGCCCCGCGCTCAGCTGCCTCCCCCCTCACGGCTCCCGGCCCTGCTCCACGCGCCCCGGCCCTACGGCGCGACCCCGAGCCGCCTCCCTCCTCCGCCGGCCCCGCCGCGCAGCTCTGCCCCCCGATCCCGCGCCGCCCCGCTCCCCAAGCGCCCCCATCGCAGCCCCCGCTCACCCTCTCGCGCCAACTCAGCCCTCAGCTCCGCAATTCCCGCCACCGGCCCGGACAGGCCCCGCCCCCTTCGCTCCATTGGCTGCGTCTCACGGCGCCGGCGCCAATCGCGAGATCTCGCGCCAAACCCTCTGCTGGGCGGGGCTCCGAGCAGCCAATGGGAGGCAGCGCGCGGGGCACGCCGGGAGGCGCAGGCGGGGGCGCGATGCATACCGGGAAATGTAGTCCTCCGGGCGGGACCCCCGAGCCCCTCCTCCACCTCCACCTCCACCTCCATCCCTCCGCGGCCCGGAGCCCCCAGCCCTCCCCCCCCGCGCCCCCAGCACCGACACCGCTGCACCTTTATTACTTTTATTTAAACGCAGTTCCAAGCTCACGGCTTTTCCCCTCTCCCTTTTCATCCCCCCCCCCCGCCGGGCCCCCCCCCGGGGGGGGGCCGCCCGCTCTGGGGGGGCTTTTCTGCCTTTATTTAAACCAAAGGGTCCCCCCCCCTCGCGCGGGGCCTCGCTCCCTCCTGGGGAAGGTTCCAGCGCCGTAGAAAACAAACGAACGAACGAAGAACGGTTAAAGGTGAGGGTTTAGTTTACCCCGCCGCAGCCCCCGCCTCCTACGGTACAAAACTGATCAGTAACGATGGTTAACGGGAGCCCGCCGCGCTGCGCAGAGCCCGGAGCCAGCAGCCCGCGTAAGGCAAAACGGCGCGCAGCCCCGGCCCCCCCCCCCCCCCGTTAACAGCCCCCCGACCCCCGGCCGCAGAGCCCTGCAAACGGCCCACGTCCATCAGCTGCCGCTTCCTTTTGGTCCCGCGGCGTTAGCACGGGGCTGCTCGCCCTCCCCGAAGCCGCCGTGGAGGCGCGGCCCCGCTCCCAGCAGCTCTACGAAATCGCAGTACCGGGGCGGAGGGATCCGCCGGTCCCGTCCCACGGCCACCACAGCCCCGCTCCGCTCTGAGCCCACGAGGACCCCCGGCACGGCCCTCGCCCGTGTCCGATCCCGGCGTTGCACTGCCGGGCCCCGGCCCCGCCCGCTGCCTGGAGCGCGGGATTCGACGTGGGGCCGCGGGGCAAAGAGCCGCGTGGGTTTGTGGTGAGCGTGGGCCGGGGGCGTCCGCTCGTCCTGGGAGAGCCGAAGGTGCCGGGAGTTTCTCATGCAGGTTCCTGGGGGCAGGGAGGTGGCGAGGGTCCGTCTGAAGAAGGGGGAGCAGCTCTGCGGCTGTGCTCAGGACCGACCGCCGGCACAGCTCGCTTTCACCTGGGGATGGGGGGCAGAGGAGGGGCCCCACGCGTGGCTGCAAGGAGAAAGCACGGTGAAACCAGGCCTCCCCCCGCACCCCCCCCCCTTCGCGCCACTCCAGAGCTGTGATGTGAGCAGCAGCCGCTGCGGCACGCACAGAAGGCTCGGGGCCTTTCAAATCCACATTAAACATTCATGGCTCTAAAAATAACCGAGCATCCCGCTCTCCCCAGAGTCCCCCCCCGGGATCCGCAGGGCTGGCACAATGCAGCAGCACGGCAAGGGCGCTCCATGCAGGATGTGCCGCATCCAAGAGGGGTAACGGGGACACAGGCAGCGCCGGGGGGGCTCCCAAACCCATCTGCCCCACAGCAGCGCTTCACACAGCGCATCCTGCAGGGCCACTCCAGCACCAAACGCCCTCAGCACAGGAGCACGGCCTGCCGCCAGCACACGCGGTGTCCCCAGGAGCACAAGTGGAGCCCAGGGAAGCCGCAGCACCCAGCAGCCCAAAGCACCCGGGCACAATGCCTGGCTGGGAGCGTGACAAGGACCCGGGTGGCTCTGCTGCCACCTCCCGCCTCTGGAGCGCGGCAGGGCACAGCGGGGACCACGGGATGCTCCGCCCTTACCTCTGTTGGTTTTGCTGGGGTAGATTCTCTGGAAGTATTTATATTCTTCTGGGGCTGGAAAGTCTTCGACGGGGTGAAACGAATATTTGGATTCAAAGTCATCTACAGAAAAAAGGGAGAAAAACAAGAACTGGGCAGGTCAGGAGCGGGCTGCGGATGGGAGCCAAGGCCGAAGGACTCGGCCCCCAGGGCTGCCCCCATCCCTCCCCAGCACACAGCCCCACTCACCCAGGAACGCTCTGACAGTGGCGATGGAGTCCCGGTGCCCGTTCCTCACCGGCGGTGGGGGTGGGGGCGGCCCGGCAGGCGTCCGGGTGGGCGGTGGGGGTGGCTTCCCGCGGCTGGGGGGCTCAGTAGAACCATGCAGTCTGTAGGGGGGTGGGGGTGGGGGGGCATCACGCCCCCCGTTTCGCAGCATGGGCGGCGGGGGCGGCGGGGCTGCAAGGAGAGCGAGGTCAGCATCTGCACAGTGGGACAAGGGGACCCACGGCGACACCCCCGGCCCGGCAGCGGGGTCAGGGACATCCTGCCCGCCAGCCCCAGGGGTGGAGGAGAACAGGGCCAGGTGGGCAGAGCCCCCAGCCCTGCCCCTCAGCCCAGAGGCCAAGCAGACCCAGGGGCTACCAAAAGAGCGGCCCTGCTGACTGCCCCCTCATTCCCACCCAAGTACGGCGGCAGGTCGTGCTCCTCGTTAGGCTAATTACACACAGACTAAGGCAGCGGAACGCCAGCCGTAACTCAGCAGAGGATTCTGGCAGAGCCTGAAGTACGGCGGCTTGGCAGGGACCCAGGCTGGAGCTGCGGGCTGGACAGGGAGCCCAGCAGCAGGCGGGGGCACCGGGACAACGCTGTCCCCTCTCCCAGCAGGAGACAAGGAGGGGACTCCACAGTCACCTCTTGGGAGGGGCCACAGCGAACACACGAATCACCAGGGCTGCATCAGGGTGTCTGAACCTCGCAGTGCCAAATCCAGCACACAGAGCGGGGCTGGAGCATTCCTGAGGCTCTGCTGCAGCTTTTTGTCACTGCCCCAGTGACATTTAGGAAGCTCAGGGGAGAAGCCACTGTGTGCAGTTCCAGCACGCTATTCTCCCACCCCAGGAGGACACGGTGGCCACTTGTGCTTGAGCTGCACAGCCAAGGACAGACAGAAAGAGCCAGACACAACCAGGGCTGTCAACAGAACGAGACGAGCCAGAAGCCACCCTGGGTCAATGTCAACGCCGACTGCCCCATGCAGGAAGAACCACCTCACTGCTTCCCAGCTCCAACGGCTCCCTGGGCATCTCCCATCAGCCACAAACAGCCCAGCCACTGCCCAGAAGAGCACAGTTCTCACCTGCACCACGGCTGGGGGGGTCCCGGGCTGGCGGCGGGGGGCGGCCGCTCTGGAGGGACGGGGAGGCCGAGGCGGGCGGCGGCGGCGCGAGACCCCGCAAGGGACCCGGCGTCTTCCTGTGCAGGGAGTTGTGCCTCTGCGGCAGCTCCGGGGCAGCCTCGGTGACGGGGCTGGAAGGGCCATTGGGGACGCCGGGGGGCTGCCGGTAAGGGGGCGGAGGAGGGGCGAGGGACTGGCTCTGAGCCCCCGAGCCCGTTCGGAGACTGACTGGGGAGGGCGGGGGCTTGACGGGTGGGGGGGCGGGGGGGCCGTCCCTGCCAGCAGGCGCTCGCTGTCCCGGGGTGGGCGGCAGGGGCTTCTCCCGGTTGTAGGAGGAGACCTTGGGGCCGTGTGCAGGCGGGGGGGCGGGCGGCGCGGCGGCACGGCGGCCCGGGGGGGGAGGCGGCGGCGCCGACGAGCTGTGCTTCATGCCGGTGCCACCGGCGGCGCCGGGCCGGGAGAGGTCCGGAAGGGACGGCCGCTGCGTGCGCGGCAGCTCCGGCGGAGAGGCTCGGCTGTTGTCAGAATCATCCTGAGGTCGGCTGTTGCTGGCCGGCACCGGGGGCCTTGGGGCAGCGGCTCTGGAGCCGGGGACTTGCAGGGTTTGCTTCCCGGATCCGTCTGCGGGGAGGGAAAGCGGAGTGAGCCACCAGGCACAGCAAGGGACGGCGCAGCCTCTGCTCGGGGCAGCCTGCCCGCCCTGCGGCGAGGGCCAGACCGCGGGGAGCGCTGTCTGGCACCGGCAGGGAGCTGGCACCGCGCACAGCCACACGCAGCTCCTCTCTCACCGCCCGCCGCCTTGCTGGAAGGCAGGCTGCCACAGAAAATAGCAGTGAGAAGCGTTCGGCAGCGCACGCAGCGCTGTGAGGAGGGCGGTGCGCTGGGGACGCCGCGGTGCGGAGGATGGCGCTGGTCTGCGGCCACACGTGGGTGGCAGTTTGGGGTCCCTGCTGCTAACGGCTGAATGTCCCACGCAAACGTGGCGGATCCTCAACCCTTTCCTGCTGGGGGACCTTCCACCCAGGGAGCCCTTCACTAACCACGTCTTGAGGGCCTTTACCTGAGCCGTCCTTTGCTCCCACAGGTCTGAGCTTGGGCACACCGCCTTGGAAGAGGCCGCCTTTGGGCTGGATCGCAGCTGAGCTGGAGCCGTAGCTGCTGCCACCGCTGCCCTTGGGCTCTGGAAGGACAGAGGCACAGAGGTTGTACTTGGTGCAATCGGCTCCTCCAACCAGGAGCCAATGGTGGGAACACAGCTGAGGGCTCAGAGCCCACCCTGAAGTGCAGAGCAGCACCCAGTGTGGGGTACAACAGGGGGGTACTCACTCTCTAGGATGGGGGCACTCCGGTCATTGATTTGTGTCACCTTCTTTAGCTTGGTCCCTTTACAGATGTCCTGCAGGAGGGCTCCACGGCCGCGCTGCTCCTCTCGGCTTAATTTTGGTGGTTCTGTGTTCGCCTGTAGATGAGAAGCCTCTTAGCAGCAGCTCACCTGCATGCACTGCAAGCCCAACCCGGTGCACAGCCAGGCCGGTTTGGGTAACACGGACGGATGGCAGCACGCTGAGGGAAGCCCTTACCTGACTGAAGGTGGGGGGCGGCGGGGGGCCGGGGGGCGGCGGCGGCGGGGGTGGGATCGGCATGGCGACCCGGCTGCGGCTGCTCAGTGCTGGGGATGAGCCTGGTCATTCATGCCTGTGCGAAGGGAAGAAGCAGTCAGGACTGTGGGGAAGGAAGAGAAGCACCTTGCACCTGGGGCTGCAGCCACACAGAGGACCCGGGGCTCCTGCTC
Source organism: Centrocercus urophasianus (assembly GCF_019232065.1). NCBI lineage: Eukaryota > Metazoa > Chordata > Aves > Galliformes > Phasianidae > Centrocercus > Centrocercus urophasianus. The sequence goes on from NW_024885045.1 coordinate 10,663, forward strand.
CATCGCGTTCCCACCCACTGCTGCTGTGCCGTGCTCAGCTGGCAGCCAGCACACAGCATAATGTGTCCAACCCCACTGTAACCACCCCACAGATGCCCTCCAAGGTGTCTGCGTGAGCCAGCGGCCACACGAGCATTTCCAGCGCAGATCTGATGGCACTGGAACCCACCTGATTCCCAAACACAGGCAGCCCCTCCGCAGCTCAGCCCGAGCAGCTCTCAGCAGCGCAGCTCCCAAGTCCGGGTTGGACTCAGAGCAGGGACAGGAAGGAGCCTGAATCACCAGGAGGTGCAGGCTGGGCTCGTGCCTCTGACAGCAGCACCGTGGGTTGTGCCACCCTGGCAGCTCAGGGAATAGGAATGCAGGGATGGGAGGCCCGTGTGCACCCCAGGACGTTCAGGTGTCCCTCTCCAGAACAGCAGCTCCAGCCTCAGGGAAACCCGTGACACCAAGCAGGAGCACAGAAGGTTTGCACCCGCACCTTTTGCCTCCTGATCCCACATCCCCAGGCCATGAGAGCAGAGCAGCCACCAACATTTTCACACGAGTGAATTTCTTTTACAGACTCCTCCTCATCTACAATAAACTACAATTTACTACTGCTGCAGTACACAGAACCTGGAATACAATCAGGTCCGTCTTCAGGCCACATCTCCATATCAGTGCAGAGCGCAGGGACAACACATCCCTGCAGCCCCACGGCTACGCCAGCAGCTCCCTCTGCCCTCCAGCCAACAGCCAGAGCTCTGCAGCGTGAGAAAATAAATACATAAATCACCTGCAATTAAAAACAGCTCTTCTGCTGGGCGAGAAGCTCCTCAACAGCGAGTGGCCTTGCAAGAAAACACCGGGAGACAGAGGGAAGCACTTCCCTGCTGGCACTCGTGCAGCACCGTTGGCCGGCCCACGGCTCCAGCCCCCATCTCTCACACCACAGGGCCTCGTGCTGCCCGCTGCAGGCCTTGCTCTGACCCAGCAGGTGAGACCTGGCACACGCCACCCACCAGGGAGCCGCTGGGACCTGGAGCCCATCTGCCCACATGGGTGGGGAAAAGTCCCACAGCAGTGTCACCTCCCGTGGTCACAGCTGAGGAGAGGGGCGCTTCTACAAAGAAAACCATGAGTCATTATCTGCCTTATCTCACGCGGCCCTCGACTGCTGCCACGCTGAACGCCGCATCCAGATGAAGGCTCTGACCTAGAAGTGCGAGAAAGGAGTTTAAGCTAAAGCAGCTTGAGGATAAAGTGGAGCCGAATTCCCCAGAAACAGGTCATTTCATTGCAGCACACGGCCCTGCTCACATTGTGGATCAGCAGCAGAGGTCACATTGAAAAACAAAAATCCAGAGGCACCGAATGCAGCACACAGCAGTGCCCACCACTTCAAACCGTGAGAAACACCGAGACCTCGGGGTGGGAGCGCGGGGCGATCGCTGCCAGCCTCCAGCAAAGCCTCGATCTTTAATGTTCCTGAACACAGACACGGCTGATAAAGACAGGGAGACACAAGCTAAAGCTTCCAAGGGTGAAAAAGCCCCACGGGGTTCTCCCAGCACCGCTCAGCACCCCTTCATGTCTCACGTACGCCTTACGGAAAGCGGGCGCTTTGAAACAATGCCGCTCAGACAGCGGCTGCTCTGCATTTCTCCCCTTTGTTCCTCGGCACCGCGGCTCCTTTCCCCGAGCTCTGCTCAGCTCCACATGCTGCAGCAGCAGCTAGCTGCGCTCGCAGGGAAAGCGATTTGGAAGACGTGAATCAGGGCAGCGTGAAAGGCAGCCGTGAGATCAAAGCACAGCCAGCTCCTCTCTGAGCCAGGAGGGGTGGATCGGAGCTTCGGCTCTCCTTCAAAATGCAAACGAGAACCACGGAGCTGTGAGAACACCGGGAGGAAGGCGAGGTGTGAGAAGCCCTCGCTCCAGAGGAGCTCCTGCAGCCGCGGTGGCCCTGCAGAGCACTGCTCAGCACCGGCCGGGGGGCGGCTCTGCTGCCACAGCCCCCAGCAGAACCCCCTGCTGCCTTTGGGGCTCCAAGTGCCACCGAAGCCCTGCGTTCCCCCGCGCAGCCCGGCCCCGTGGGGACGCAGGACCTGAGATGTGTCCTGCAGGGCCTCTGTGCCGAGGGGAAGCGCGGTGCCTTCTCCCGACAGCAGCCCTGGATTCCGCTGCTGCTCACGGCGGGCCGAGGGCTTTTTTTAGCAGTGACCTTCAGACGCCGTTTCCGCGCTTTTCAGGGGATTTGGGCGCTGCGGCAGATTTCTGTTTCACAGCCGCGCTGCTTCCGCGGCCAGCCTGCATTTGCAAAGCCGAGACGAAGCTCCATCCTCAGGGAGGCAGCGGCTTTGAACTGCAGATCAAGAGGAATTTCCAACCCTCTGATGTCGGCTGCAGAATGCAGCTGCACCGGTTTGGGAGGCCTCCCCAGGCCGCCCCGGTCGCTCCCTGCCCCCCCCCCCCCCCTCCCCGCGCTCCTTTTCCTGTCCCTTCTTCCCATCCAAACCTCCCCAACCCCAGCGCAGCCCTCCCAGGCTCAGGCTCTGACATTTCTGCCGGTTTCGAGCGAGGGCTCGGGCGGCCCTGAAGATGTGACATAAATAATTTATCCCGAAAGACAGCCATCACAGGATTTAAGGTCACTCAGGCTTTTAAAATCGTATCAGCATGCTTTCAGAGCAAGAGCTGCCACCTCAATTTGGAGCGGTTCGGAGAGCCGGCGCATCTCTGCGTGCAGACAGGCAGCCACGCTCCGACCCCGCGGGACTCAGAGGCTCGCTGTGAATTATTCACAACCCACGGTCACTGACAATGAGCTCTGAACAAAACCCTGAACAAAAAGTTCCTAACGCCCCGGGGACCGACTGCAGCACCTCGCGCAGCCCCAGCTTCCGCTGCCGCAGCCCCAGCTCCGCCGGGTCCCCGAGCTGCACGATCGGCTCACAGCTCTCCGCAGAGCTCAGTTCATTTGGCAGAGGAAACGTTTAATCAGCGGCGAGGACTCACGTCCTGCCATTAGGCTGCGGCAAAGGACGGAGCAGGAAAGGCCCTTCCCACGGGGCCAGAACTTCCCTGCTGCTCCCGCTGTGGGTGCCGGCTTTGGAGAGGAAGGCGGGGAGGGAAAGGTGGCGCACGTGGCACCGGGCAGCACTGCTCAGGCCCTCGTGCTCTGACCATCATCCTCGATTGCTCCGGCGGGAGGAAGCTGAGGGAGACGTGAGGACTTCCCGACGGCTTCGAGGGCGACCCGTGGCCGGGAATAATGTGTGCAGCCCCGGAGAACAATGCGCCGCAGGGCGGGCAGAAGCGCTTTGTAGCGGCTGCCAAACACGCACCTTCCCACACCGAGAGCGGAGCAACAGGGGCTCCTCGAGGACAACGTGAGGCTCCACGCAGGATGGGAGCAGAGGGGCCCCGCCGTCCCCACGCAGTAACTCGTGTGCTGCACACATCGGCCGCCACGCGCTGCAGCAAAGCATCACTGCCTGCCTTCAGGCTCAGCCAGGCTGCAGGTGAAGCAGCACCGGCAAAGGAACGCCGTCTGGACCCGCAGCCTTTCCCACCGCCACTGCATGCAGTTCTGTGCAGAACAGCACCTCCAGCTCAACGCCCCCAGTAACACCAACAGCAGCCGTGGCACCCGCTGGGGAAACGAGACTGGGCTCAGGGCGTGGATGGGGCAAGTCCCACTGGAAGCATCCAGGTTATCTGGCACATCCTGAGCTCCAGCCCTGCTGCAACACGGCCCTCAAGGCCCAGCAGAGCAGCAGCATGGACTCCCAACCAACCACCCCAAGCCATGCTGATCTCACGGCGAGGAAGCAGCTGCTCGGAAGTCACTGCTGATTGCTTCCGCAGAGCAAAACCGCCTGAAGAAACGCACCTTTCCCATTAGCAGGGAGACAAATTAGGGAAAAATGCACAAGCCGCCATAGAAAACCCAGCAGTAAAATGTTATTCTGCGGCACACGCGCGTGCTTGATGCTTGAGCAAGACCCTAAAGCTGCAGACACCTTACAAATGGGCCTCATTGATGGCACACATCAGCAGGGTGCTCCCACAACAGCCACACGTGCACCAACGCAGCCCAGCGAAGCTCCCTCGCATGAGGTGAAAATCTCCAGGCCTGGGCACACACTGGGGCGCTGAGCAGCTGTTCTGTGGTGCAGGGCACCGAGCTGCAGGGGAAAAGCGAGCCAAGGGCTGTCAGAGTGAGCACCCTGCAGTGCCAGGTCAGCAGGTGCCAAGAACAGCTCTGAGTGCACGGCCAGCACAGAGGGGAAGGAGGCCTCGCTCTGAGCTGTGACCTACTAATGCGGGGTGACAGACAGAGACTCTGAGACACGGCCGCACGGTCCCTGCGTGCCAGCACTGCTGGTGAGCACGCAGCTGCCCCACGGCTCGGGATCTTGTGGCTCCTGAGCGGCCCCACGGCTGTCAGCTCACCTCACAGTGGGAAAGCAAAGAGGAGCACGAGCCTCCGCGCACCCAGCAGCGTCACACCTTGCCCCACAAGTATCTCTGCCCAGGTGCCACATCCCTGGCTGGTCCGGCCGGTGTTGCAGGTATCTCCAGGTCTCCTGACAACATGCTTGGGAGAAAGGAAGCAAGAAAGGGGAGCAGGAAGGGGCCGTGGGAAGCAGAACAGTGCAGAGCACGGTGCCTCGCAGGGCACAGAGCTGCAGGGCTCAGGAGTCTCTGCTGTCGGCACTGCAATGCCCACGGGCTGCTGTTCCAGCTCAGGAAAAGACCAATGCACATTCAAGCCAAGCCGGTAACACTGGAGCAGTGAGCCTGGGGAGCTGCGCTCATTCCAGCACTGCCCTGGCAGACGGCAGAAACCCAACACGCTCGGCCCCCCGCTCTGAGGGCACTTCCCCCCCCGGCTCCCTCCTCCCACCTTTGCTTCCCAGCAGAAAGCTACTTCTTTGGCAGAGCAAATCTGCCTTCCTTCCAAGCAGCCAGATGTAAGTAAGTAGGTCAGACAAGGACCAGAGCGCCTCCACGACAGCACTTTAGAGCAAAGCAAAGCGGGCAGCGAGCCCTGACCTGGAACGCGCCCTGGCACCCGCGGAGCAGGGCAGCCTGCGTCACTTGGAGGTAACGCGCCCAGACCCGGCTCCGCAAGGGCAGAAAGCCCCACAGCCTGGCTGCGCTCCTGCACGGCAGCCTTCATTTCAGGGCCTGACATCCTGCAGCTACAGCGGCCACAAGCTCTGCAGCCTCATGCACCGCAGCACCGGCTGGCTGGGAGCCGCGGGGAGCCGCACACCTACTTACAGCTGGAGGAATTAATTCAAACAGATCTCACACACTGCAGAAGCAGCAGTGCAGGGGGCGAAGGTGGCAAAACGGTGCCAGTCACCCATACTAACATCCCAGCACACGCTCATGGCAGCACTGGGCTTGGCACGCAGACAGCGCCGAGGGCCGGAGCCAAGCCCGCCCTCACCCCGCTCAGCACAAAGAGGGGTCTGTGCCGGCAGCCATGGGAAAGCAGGCTGTGTGCTCACATTCCTATGGGGCCAGGGGGCTCTGGTGCCAGGAGGCAGCCCCCTCCCACAGCCTCTGTGCTTGGACAAGGTGCAAGGAGGCAGCTGCACCCAGAGGCTCCCAGGTGGAGCAGCAGTGCTATAGCATCTCAGGGACGGAAGGTGCTCAGCAAACACGAACCAGCCCAGCAGCTGAGCTGTGGAAGCAGCACGTGATGCTGCAGTGTGCCCTGCAGAGCACAGCCCAGCCAGGCAGACAGACCGGCCGGATCGGATCCTTCACGGCCGACAGCAGCAGGGCAGCAACACCCACAACAGAGTGCAGGGCAGGCCGGGGCAGCACAGCCCAACAAAGCCAACTCTGCCAAAGGTAAAGCGGGGCCGCCTTGGGACAGCGGCACCTCTCCAAGCACGCCTGCAAGGGGCACCGGCTCGGCTGCAGCTCATGGAAATGACTGGCACGCAAAACCTCTGCCAGCAGCCGGTCCGGGGATGCCACCACATCGGCTCTGCGCCGGTCCCGGCGTACCTGGGAACCGCGGCGGGGCGACAAGGAGCCGGTCAGCTTCAGCTGCGGGGCGGGAGGCGGCTCGCACATCCCCCGTGAGCAATCGGCGGGATCCACACGTTTGGGGTAACCGGGCGGGGCGCAAGAGGACACGGCGTTCATCAGAGCGGGTCAACGGCGACGAGAGATCCGGGAGGGAGAGCGCAGGGACGCGCCGGGCAGCAGCGGAGCTCCGCGCACAGCGGCCTTCCCGGCACCCAGCAATGCGCGGCGATGAGCCGCCCGGTGCCGGCCATCAGCCCACGGGGTCAACCCGGGACAGCGCCGGGCCCTGTCTGTCTGTCCGTCCGTCTGTCCGTCCGTCTGTCTGTCCGTCCGGGGGTCGGCGGGACAGAAGCGGCAGCGGCAGCACGTTGGCAGGGCGACTCCGGCCGCCTTCACCCGCGGCACAGCTGAGCTCTGCTCCCGGCCGGCAGCCCGACGCACACGGAGGCCCCGCACCGGGACGCTGCGAGGACGGCACAGCCTCCGCGTAGGCCGCTCCCCAGGCAGCCCCCGCCAGGCCCCAAGGCTGCACCCCGACCCGGCGCTCCTTTCCCAACAAGGCCCGGCACCGCAGACGCCCGGCACGGCCCCCCCCGGTCCCCGCAGCCCCAGCCCCGCTCCTCACCGCCGCCCGCGGCCTCCGCCCGCCGCACCCGGAAACGCGGCCCAGCGGCGCCCTCCGCCTCCGGCCGCCCCGTAACAAAATGGCGCCCGCCGCTCCCCGACTGCGCCTGCGCGCCCGTGCTGCGGAAGTGGGCGGAGCCGAGCGCCACGTTGGAGGGGCCGGGCGGACATGTTGGGAAGGGCGCCGTGCCTCGGGGCCTCCAAAATGCCGAGGTATTTTGGCGGTCGTCGGGGCGTCCTGGGACGGATGAGAGCGAGGAGCAGCCGAAGAGAATGCGCTCTGCGCTAAGAGCCGCCGCACAGAGCCCGCAGACCGCGGCCCAACGCCTGCTCCTGTTATCCGCCATCTTGGGAAGGTCGCCCGGCGCTATTCCGGTGGCCATTTTGAGGCGATCACGTGGTTCGTTACAGCCGCCATGTTGGGGAGGTCACAGCGCCCCACTGCGGCCATCTTAGGAAGCTCGCTGTTCGCTATTGCGTCATCCGTGACGTCACCACCAGCAACGTGACGTCACGCACGCACATCACGACGTCACCCCGCGCGCCGGACACGTGCTCGGGACTGCTGTTTATTGGCGCTCAGGCTCTTTTTTTCTTTTTTTTTTTTTAATCCTTTTTTCCTCCTTTTTCTTAAAAAATAAATTTACAATTAAAGACGCATTTGGTACAAAATATACACATTCTGGGGCCCAGGGCCCAGGCGGAAGCGGGGACGGGGCCATGGGGACACATACAAAAATAGAGGGGGCCCGCGGGGGGTGGGGAGGCCCCAGGGTCCCCCGGGCAAAGTGCAGAGTGCGGGCGGGCGCCGCTCACTGCCCGCCGGGCTCCAGCTTGTAGGACAGCTCGAAGAGCAGGTTCTGGTTGTCGATCACCTGCAGCTGCCGCACGTAGGCCTTGGTCTGCAGCTGGCTGGGGGACGGCTCCAGCTCCAGGCCTGGAGAGCGAGGGAGGAGAGGATGGCGTGGGGCTGTGTGCCCCCCAACCCCACAGGAGGGGAGCCCGGCCGCATCCCATGGCCTCATCCCGTGTCCTGGATCCCTGTCCCTGAACCCCGTGGCCCCAGCTCCACCTGGATCCCCGTCTTGGATCTCACCCCCGCCTCCACATCTCCATCCCCATCCTGGAGGATCCTGTAACCCACCCCCAGCTCATCTTGCCATGCTGGATCCCCATCCTGCATTCCTACTCCAGCCCGGATCTCACATCCCCATCCCACAGCCCCATCCCACAGCTTCCCCACCCCAGCAGATGTAGGGCCAGGATCTGTGCCCCCACTCACACAGCGGGCGGCTCCGGTACTTGCGGATGGTCCTCACCTTCTCAGCAATGCAGTGCTGGAACACACAGCAGCCCCGTCAGCTCCCCCAGAACCCTGCAACCCCCCCCATTCACCCTTGGGATGTTTCTGTGGACCCCCCAGGACCCCCGGATTCCCACTGTGCCCCCCCTGGGCATAGCACCCACCAGCTTCTCCACGTTGACCAGCCCATCCAAGAGGGTTTTGCTGCCTTCGTGCAGAAAGGTCAGATCTGAGAGAGACAAGGAAGTGAGGGCTGGCCCCATGGGGAGCAGCAGGACCCCCCCAGAACGTCCCCCCACCGCACCTTTGAGGATGAGCGGAATGAAGGGGATGAGGGGGGGCTTCATCTTGGCCAGCACCTCCCGGTAGGTCTTGTGGTTCCTGCAGGGGTCCTGGGGAGGGCAGTGGGGGGGTCAGGGGCGTGGGCAGCTCCCCCCACACAGGGTGCACCAACCAGCCATCCACAGAGAGCAGACAGCCCCAGGAACACCCCGACCTGCTGCTTCCAGAGCTTCCACGGAGCTCCCTGATGCTACAAGCATCCCCCCACACACCCCCATTACAAGCAGACCCCCCCACGGAAGCCCCAGACCCCCGCGCTGCCCCTCACCGTCAGGTTCTCAAATTTCCGAAACAAATTCTTGAATTTCCCTGGGAGCTTCTGCAAGACAAAACCCCATGGGGGACTGTGAGCAGCTTGGGGGGCCGGGGGGCCGGAGTGGGGGGTCCCGCACAGCCCCTCACCTCCCAGGTGAGCCGAAGGCGGCTGATGGCGGCGTTGTTGAGCCCGATGACGATGGCGTAGAAAGAGAGCATGTCCTGGTTCTGCTTACATCTGAAGGCGGTGGGTGAGTCCCAGCAGCCCCCCCCCCCCGCGGCCCCCTGCAGCCCCCAGCCCTGCACTCACATGGCAGCGATCTTGATGAGTTTCTTGAGCAGATGCGCGCGTCGACCCAGCGACTCGCAGAGCAGCAGCTCCGTGCCCACCCAGTGCTGCACCTCACTGCACCGCTGCAGCAGCAGCTCCAGGTTGGCCGTCTCGCGCCGCCCGCGCTCCCCATGGAAGACGTAATCCACAAACTCCAGCTGCGGGGGGAGGTTGCGGTGTTGGGGGGTGGGGGGGGCGCCGCAGGGACCCCCATTGGGGCAGCCCTGGGGGGGGCACCCCCGGCCCCCCCGACCTCGTGGATGCAGCGGAAAAGCTCCCAGTGGAAGGCGGTGAGGTGGTTGGCGATGTCCTCGGGCTCCACGCGGTGAATCTCGCTGTCCCCGGGCACCACCTGGATCTCCTCTGGGAGCGGCACCTGCAATGGGGCGCGGGGGGGTCCGGGGTGGCTGCAGGATGCGGAGGGGTCTCACTGCGGCCCCACCGACCCCCCCGGCGCTCACCAGCGACTCGAAGGTATCGCGGGTGCAGGCGAAGAGGTGGCTGTTGATGCCCAGCGTGGTGAAGACGCACTCCTCGCTGGGCTGCAGCACGGCTTTCTCTGCAGGCAGAGCGCAGTGGGGAGGGGGGGGGGGTCAGCGCTCACCCCCCCCCCCGCGCGCCCCCCCCCCCCCCCCCCTCCACAGCCCCATAACCACCTCCGGACGAGGCCACGGTGACGAGGATGAGCGCATCATCGCGGGCGCTCTGCTCCTCTGAGTACTGCAGCTTCTCGGTGACGGAGGTGAGGATGTCCTGCACTGAGGCCGAGAGGCGGCTGCGGATGGTGACGTACGAGTGGTCCGGCATGTAGACACGGCAGAAGACTGCGGACGGACAGACGGATACGTGGGGTAGCAGAGCGGGCCAGGACCCCCGGCGGGGCGGCGGGGTCACTGCGGTCGGGACCCCGGGGGTTTGGGGCACGGCGCTCACTCTCGTCGGAGCCACGGAAAGCCACGCGCGTCTGCAGGCAGGCATCGATGCGGCGGAAGTGGCGGAACAGCGGCTTCACCTGTTTGCTCGGGGGCGGGGTCTCGTCGGGGACCCTGCGGCACCGCGTGGTGTCAGCAAAGGGCACCGGGGGAAACGGAGCGGTGGGGGCCGCACACAAATCCCCTCCCCGCTCTGGTGGGGTATCACAGGGGCGGTCTGATGGGCCTCAGGTGCAGGGCATTCTCGAGGGTCGCAACCCCATGTGTCCCAGAGAAACCCCGTGGGGACCCCGCACGCCCCATAGAAACACCTTCCTCTACGCAGGGACTTCACTCGCTGGGGTACCCCTCCACCCCACAGGACTCCATGCACAAAAGAGGGACCCGCTCACAACCCCTGTGCTCCATCAGGACCCCAAGCACCCCACGGGGACTCCATGAGCCCTATCAGGACTGCATGCACCACACAGGAGCCACCTGAACCCCTTCAGAATGCCCCGTGCACCCCCCCCCCCCCCCCCAGGTACCCTCTGCACCCCGTCAGGACTCCATGTACTGCACTCCCATCACCACATCGGAGACCCCTGGCACTCCATGGGGATCCCACTCACTTCAGCTCCACCGTCTCGACCAATTGGTGCAGTTTCAGGATCTCATCCTCCAGCTCGTGGTACAGAGATGCGTCCTTCATGATGAGCAGGTACAGCTCCTGGGGGGCGAGAGAGGTTAGGGGCCGGCGGTGGGGGGGGGGGGGGGGGGGGGGGGGGGGGGGCCGCGGAGCGGGGAGGGCTGCACCCACCTTGATGACCTTCCCCGCGCTCTCCTCCTCCTGCAGCAGCCCCTTGTAGGTCTCGAGGAAGTGCAGCAGCACCGCCAGCACCGCTCGCTTGCGCCGCAGCCCGGACCCCTCCTCCCAGCGCTGGGGCGGCCCATCGCCCGCCAGCACGAAGGTGGCAGCGTTAAGGAGCAGCGGGGACACGGGGACCTCCTCACACCCGGGGGGGGGGCACCGCGATGCCCTCCTCACGGCCGCCCCAACGGGCGCCCTCGTGTCACCCCCGGCACAGCCGCTGCTCACGCTGATGTCACCGTCACACCCACCCGTGTCCCCCTCCCGGTACCCCCACCCCTTTTTTTCTCCCCTGCCCCCCCCCCCGTTCCCACCTTCAGGTCCTCCATCGCACCCTCGCACTCCCCCCGTGCATCTCTACGCGCCCCCTCCCGCAGCCCCCCGACGTCCCCCCCAGCGCCCCGAGGATATTGCTGGTGCAGCTGCTGCAGGAAGAGCTCGGTGGGCAGGAACAGCGAATGCGTGAGCACGATGTCATCCAGCAGCGAATCTGGGGGGGGGTCGGGCGGGGGTTGGGCACGACACCTCCACCCCAAACCCCGCACCAGGCTCATCCCCGCGCCCCACGCGGAGCCCCGCGCTGACTCAGAGCCCCTCCCGCTCCGCAGCGCCGTGGGGACACCGCGGGGCCGCACCGGGACGGTGACATCGGGGGACGCCGCAGAGGGGCCGTCCGGGCGGGCACTGAGGCACGGGGACGCGGTGCCGGGAGCGGTGCCACGGCCGCGACCTTTGGACGCGCAGTGCAGCTCCGCGTCCGACCCCGTCCCACGGACACAACCGCGGGGCACCCCTCCCCGCAACCCCCCCCCCGCACGGAGCTCCGAAAGCGGCACAACGCTCCCCGGGCACCTCCTGACCCGGACCCCGCACTGAGGCCGAGGTGGTGCGGGATTGTCCGGGCAGGTGCGCATCCCCAGCCCGCCGTGCAGCGCCTCCGGAGCGCTGTGTGGGGGCGGCGCCGGGATCCCCCCGCGGGTCTTCGCGTCCCCATTCCCCCCCCCAGCTCCCCCCCCCGAGCGCCGCCCCCTCCGTCCCTGCCTCGGTTTCCCCACGGCTCCGCAGCACCGTCCGGGTGCCCCGCAGGGACAACGCGCGGCTGAAGGGCCGCCATCCCCGCACCCCTTGCGCCGCCCCCCCCGCTCCCC
>NW_024885046.1:0-19696 GCF_019232065.1 Centrocercus urophasianus
CACCCTGCGGTTGGAGCGCGGGCCGGGCCCGAGCCTAGAGGCTCTGAGCCCGCGGGGATGAGAGCGGCGATACTGAGAGCGTCCGTTCGCACGAGGGGAAACGTTGCTGCCGGCTGGGCTCGGGGTGTGTTGGCGGGGGAGGAAGGAAAGAGATGATGGGGGCGGGTAGCCCCCTTCTCACTGCTCCGTTAAAGGCTTCCGAGGGGCGGGTGCCGGGGGCTGGAGGCAGGGGGTGTTTCCCTGCCGAGTGCTGAATGCAGCTCCGGCACCTGGGGCAACCCTCGTCCCGTTGTGCACCTCCTGCTGTCGCTGCCCGAACGCTTACTGGCCCTGTGATGAGATGAGGTGGCCGTGCTGCCCAACTGCTTGCTGCTATTTCTGTATTCACACCTTACTGGGGTTGCTACAGAACGTTTCTGCAGCCTCAGGATGAGCTGGACTGTGGAGCTGATTTAGGTTGAAGTAAATTCAGCCATCCGGACTTCAGTCTGTGTGGCTTCTTGGTCTGATGCACCCTGCAGCACGTGGGTGCTCACACTGACACAACACATGAGAGAAGGAGAAGCACCTATTCTTATAACCACACTCTCCGTACTTGAAGCGCTCTGAATTGTGGCTCACGCACCCATCCGGTGCCTCCCAAAGGTTCAGCCCTGGTATTACCTCCCTCAGTATTGACCCCCTGGGAGCAGCAGCACCCAAAATGCTGTGCTCTGGACAGCTGGCTGCTGCCCCATTGCTGCACATTTCCTGCTTGTGGAGAGGGGAAGAGTCCAGGATTAGGATAAACCAGTGAGAGTAACTCATGTTTATCTTATAGTTGGCTCAAACCCTGAGGCACCCACAATGGCCTGAGGCTGTGATCAGGATTCCGGCAGCCAAAGTCAGGCGGAGTCCCAGGCGGAGTCCCAGCGCTGCTCAGTTCCTGCCAGCTGTTAGGTGTAACCGGTGGCTGCAGACCCACAGAAGCCAAGCCCCAGCAGGCGGGGGAGTGCCCAGCTTCCTTGACAAAGCAGCTGCAAGCATGCCTGCCCTCCTTATTCTGTAGGACCTTACTCAGAGCTCCCTGTCTCCTTTTTCTTGGTGTTGCCCTTTGGATGCAATGTGGCCTGGCTTGGCCATGCAGTAGAGCAGTATCTGCTTTTAATTTCCTGCTCCTCTGGAGTTTTCCCACTGGAGACAAAAGTAATTCAGCAAGCACAGCTTGCCCACATTGGCCAAGCTTTGCAGCAATGCCCAGTACAGTACATTCAGCAGCTCAGGGCTGGAGCTGCTGTTCTTCCACGTCTGCTCTCTTCCCTTTCTGGGAGCTTATTACAGGGTCTTGCTCAGCATTCCCTTCCTGGGTTGGCTGGGACCTTCCTGGTGTGAGTTCTGAGGGTTCCCGTGCTGGGCAGTCAGAGGCACTTGAGCTTTCCACTCTGTTCTGTTGGTTCTTGACTGAGGCAGGTCAGCCTGATGAGAAGTGGTTTTAGTGTGGGCTTTGCCGTCGGGCTGGGCCTGCTGCTGCTGCACAAAGGGTGCCAGCACTTCTGATATGAGGTCTGCTGCAGTTTGTGGTCATTGGTTGCCATGTGCATTCCTGGAACACAAACGTGCTGGCACTGCTCAGCCCGGACTGCTGCTTTACCTGAAGTTGTCCTGCCCCTGACTGTGTCTGGGCAGAATGTTAGGTCTATGCTGGTACAAGGGTGACGGGGTGATGCGTGGCTCCTGCTGCTGGAGAGCCAGGCACAGCTGTGAGGGCTGCGGGGCCAAGATGCTGTTGAGCTCAAGGAAGCCGTTTTCAGCAGGTTGCGCCAGTTGTTCTCTGTTCTGAACATCTCAGGGCAAAACTGAGACCAGCTGCAGCCCTTGGGCCGGTGGCTCCCGGCGCTGGCCTGGGTGGCAGTGGGAGGCCATGCCCAGCCTCCCCAGCACTCGGAGCAGGGGTGTCTTGTTTCCAGCCCGGCCCTGCTGGCGCTGTCTGTAAATCAGCGGGAGATGAATATGCAAGGTGCCGCTGTTCTGGTGGGTGGAGGGAGGAGCTTCCCTCGTGCCAGGGAGCTCTGTTTCTGCTGTCACGGGAACCTCTCCCGGGCCTTCTCCTTCTCCTGCTGCTTCCTTCTTAGGGTGTTTCTCTGTTCCATTCCCACCCTCTTACATGGAATGCTGTTTTGACCTGCCCAGTGCCCTGTGCTGTGGGGCTGGCTTGCGTGGGACAGGGACATCACTTTGCCCCCCTTTGCTCTGCCATTGGATGCCATTAGAGCCAGCAGTGGTTCTGGGTGACGCAGTTGGCGCCATGAGCATGAGAATTACTTTCCAGGTTTGTGTGTTTTGGGAGCCCATGCTTTTGGTTGTTGTAAGGGCTCTGAGGGTTTCCTATAAAGGCTGCAGAGGAGGACATGTGAGGGCATTGGGAGCCTCGGGGCGGTAGCTCCTGATGCTGTTGGACCTTCTCCATCTACTCCTCCTGCCATGCTTGCTCTCTCCTCTCTTTAGGCCACTAGTTCCTTGCCAGAGAGTTTGAGCACAGAGAGTCGCCAAGATAGCTGGGCCAGGAAGAAAACGTCGCACCCCTGACCCAGACTCCATTACCGACCCTGGTGGGCCGTTTGTGTCGTCCAAACGGCTGAAAATGTCCAGCAGCACCAATGCCCCCGGCCAGAGGAGAGCGTCTCGGGGCTTGGATGATACCACCAACAAGAAGAAGCAGAAGGATCGAGCCAACCAGGAGAGCAAGGAAGGTGAGAGCCCCCAGGCAGAGCTGCACGGAGCAGGCCCAGCAGGATGGTTTCTTGGCTCTGCGGGTGGGAGCCTTGCAGCCATCTGTTGCAGGATAAGCAGATTTAACTAATCGCTTCCTGTGACTGATTGTAAACCATGCAGTGGGATCTTCTTTGGCACAGTGTCCTCCCTGGACCTGTAACCTCCTTTCTTTTGTGCTGCCTCGCCTCAGGGATATGAGGAAGGTCGGGTCCATTCCCTTGTTAGTTTAAGCCTGGCGCTGCTCACAGTGCCTGTTCACTGCTTTCATCTGGGCTGAGCTGCCTCACCCAGGGGGAGTAGGATCAAAGCCTGCAGGTGCTTTTGCACCTGGACTCTCTTCTGTCTTTCGGCCTGTGTGTTGCAGGCTGGTACCGGAGGTGCTGACAGCACCCACGGGGTGCAGGGCCTGTGGATGGGGCTGTTGCTTCACGTCTTGTAGCAGGGTGAGGCGCGGCTCGAGTGACACATTGCTCTGTGGTAATTCCCTCCGTGCCGCTGTGTATCTGGTGACAAAAACATTGCTCCAGGTGTGGGCTGCTGTGCTGGGCAGGGAGTACCTGCAGGCAGGAGGCAAACACAACTTCCTGCTCCTGCAGCACAGTGTCCCTGGCAAATTGCTTTATTTCTGTGCCGGCTCTATGCTGACTGTTGTAACCTCAAAATAACACAGCCTTTTGTAGGCCAAGGTGAAATAGCATTTACTGATGTCTGCGCTTGAACCATAGGCTGCAACCCCCAATGCAAAACACCAAGGCGCAGAGAGTGTGGGTTTGCTGCACCGTTACGCCTGTGACTGCAACACTCAACAGAGATTCCCTGCTGTTCTGTGGCCTGTTGAGGAGGGCTGCCCTGTAAGCTCTCTAGAGTGGAGATCACAGCTCCTTTTACCACTGGTTCTTTGCTTCAGGACAAGGTGCTGTTGCACTGACCCCTTTGCCTAGCGCAGCACATCTCCCTGTGGGGGTGGAGCTGACCCTGAAATGTTTCTGGCTCTTGGAGGTAATCCTGTAGGGAGCAGGGATTAGGTGTCAGGTCAGTTTGGTCCCCTGGTCTGATCTGGGAGGAAGTTTTATCTCTGGCAGGTTGCACAGTGATGGGAATGTTAAAGTGCAGCTGGGCTGCCTGGTTCTCTTGTTACAGCAGAATTGGTTTGAGCACAACCTAACATCATTTTCTCAGTGTAAGATCAAAACAGAGCCTCTCCTATGTGGGTGGAGGCTGGGAGCTAGCAGAGACTTGGCATACTGAGTGGGGCACACAGCCCAGTTACCACAAGCTCCACAGTGATTCAGGCCTTGAAGCAGCACTGTCTTTCTGGTGTATCAGTGTTATTTTGCTTTCACTGCTGAACTGGGGTGAAGAGTACACAGCACCCATCCTGGATTCTGGCTTGTTCTGCTGCTGTGGAAAAGCTCAAGGCAGCAAGGGAGGTGGGAGGAAGCTTGAGGGAAATGAGCAGCACGTACAAATGAAAAGGCTGGGCAGAAGTTTGGTTTGACGTATAAAATTTTGGGTGTTGGAGCACCAGCCGGTGCTCCGAAGTGACTGAATGAGAGACCCACCTGAGCTCTGCTTCTCTGCCCACCAGTGTCTCGCCCTGAGCTCGAGCAGGCTGAGACCTCCCAGGAGAGGGACTTGGAGGAGGGTAAGTTGAGGTGTGCGCTAGCTGCCAGTGCATGGCCACCAAGCGCCCTCGCAAAGGGTTTGAAGCTCTTGCCTTGTCATCCTGTGCTCTGGCAATCAGCGGAACTAACCCGAGCGCTCCCTTGCCCTTGTGCTCCTCTTAACAGGGTGCAGCCTTCCCAGAGAATGTTACACCTGGCGGGGAACGACCCTGTGCAAGGGAGAGGTTTGAGGCACACGGCAGACTGCTTCTGGCCCAGGTGCACAGTGCCTATGAGCACAGCCCTGGGATATCTTGCCGCTGGCATCCTCCTGCTTGTTTCGTAGCAGGAAACTTGCCAGGCTGGGAAGATCTCAGGCCATGTCACCCATCAGGTGCTGGTTGGTTTCTGCCTTGGCTCCAGGTCCTCATTTTGAAAACAGATAGACAAAAATCCTGACACCGAGAAAAGTAGAACTAAACCAACTGGAAATTAAGGAAACATCAAGTTTTTTCTGTAGGGATTTTAGGATGCTGCACGGGCAGACCCAGAGCCTGGTGGACACCTGATGGGGTTCTGTCTGCCGTGGCTTGACACTGCTGCTGTGTTTTTTCCCTGGATGAGATGTTCATGCCAGGCTGGCTGGCCCACCTGTTTTTCAGCTGTGTTAACTGTGCTTACCTATCAGGAATACAGTGCTCTTCGTGACTGTAGCTGAGCTATTCGTTTTGCATATGCAAAGGGGAAGTGGCAATTTCTGGTTGTGTTCAGAGTCCACTTGTATCCCCCAGAGTAATTCTGTGGCTTCCTTGCTCGCTGGAAAAGCAGCAATTGCTTTGTAGCTGGCAGGAGCCGCCCCTTCTTTCCAGCCCTGCTGCTGCACGTGACTGGGCCAAGCCTTTCTGCCTCATGATCTCTCTGGTTCCCACTGGGATTCACCTGACCTGCTGCAGCCTGCTGCTCGGGTCCTTGTCTGTGACCTGATAAGAGTAGATTATAATTGTTTCTCATTCACTGTCATGAGCTGTGTCCTCTGCCCTGATGTCCTCAACCAAATGCGCATTTGGGTTCACGCTCCCCAGCTTGGGCGTGGGCACTGTGGCTGTGCACCCTGGGCAAATGGCTGAAGCTTCCCTTCCTCTTCCTAGAGTTGCTGCTGGACTGGAAGCAGAATGCTGATGAGATCATTGTCAAGTTGAACTTGGGAAGTGGATCTCTGAAGGTGGAGGACGTGGATACTTTTTTCACTGATACTGACTGTGTGATCAAACTACCAGGTACAGGGAATGGAGTGACTGCTGCAAATGTTTCTCCAGCAGGGCTTGGCACGTCTCTGGACTAGATGTGAGCTGAGCCAGACGAGCATAAAACCTTTCCTTCAGAGGCAATGCCCCGCTGTCAGCTGGCACAGCTTCAGCCAGCAGGCCAGGCTGATATGAGAGCAGTGTAAAAGAAGAAGGGTGTAGGGTTGGAGAGGACGGGAGCCGGCTTCTCTCTGCCAAGTGAACAGGTGCCCACTGCTGTGCTGGATGCATCTCTGCCCTGCCCTCTGGGATGATTGAGTTGGTGCTGGGTATCCCTTGAAAAAAGTGTCCATGCCCCTGAGGGCAGGGAGACCCGGTGCCTTCCCTCTGGGAAGGAGGCCAGCCAGATGTACAAAGCAAACCCAATAAAGCTGGTGTCATCCTGGAGGCTCGTGGGATGTGGTGGCAGCCTGCCTGCAGTCTCTTTGGCTCTCAGACAAGAGCTTTCCTAGCCCCTGAGGCAGGTGAGGGAGGGCTATGGGTAGAGTAGATTGCTGCCTGCTGCACAGCCTGAGGTCCCATCCCTCTTTTCTTGCAGATGGGCGCCAGTGGAGCTGTCAGTTCTATGAGGAGATTGAGGGATCCTGCAGCAAGATACAGTGCAAGAAGGGAAACTTTCTGCAGCTTGTGCTTCAGAAGAAGATCCCACTCCACACCTGGTCTTCGCTTCTGGTGAGGGCAAGGGGACCTCTGCCTTTCAGGGGACTGTATGGAGCTTGACAGGGCTGGGTGAGGGTTTCACTCCCTGCTCTTGAGCTGCCCTGACCCAGGGAGCATCTTAGGACACATCCTACATCCCCATGCTGCATGGGGGCTGTTGAGCCAACCACCTCTGTCCATGGGAGGGCATGTTGTTATGTCCCTGTCCTGCCTGCCACAGCCTCTGGGTTCTGGAATAGAACCCAGTCTCTGGACGTCTCTGGACTAGATGTGAGCTGATCCAGACGAGCAGAAAACCTTTCCTTCAGAGGCAATGCGCTGCTGTCAGCTGGCACAGCTTCAGCCAGCAGAAGGGGGAGTTAAGGGGAAGAAGGGGGAGTTAAGGGTGAGGGGCTGGCAGGAAGCAAGACAGGTACTGCTGTCTGGCTGTCTTCCCACTGTGCTGCGCTACTTTTCACAGAAGAGAAAGAAAGATGGATCCAAAGAGCTGGGCAAGGGGGCCACGTGCTGGGAGAACGGGAAGGAGAAGGCTGCTTCTGCAGAACTGGCCCCTGAAGAGCCACGGACTGAAAGCACCGAGCTGCCAAGAACCCGCCGAGAGCCCTCCAACCCCAAGCGCGCTCAGGGAAGAAGCGAGACCCTGGGAGGGAAAAGCCCAGCCAGCCCGGGGACGCAGAGCGGCCCCAGCGCCAAGCGGGCGGTATACCTCAAAGTGGCTCCTGCTGAAGAGGAGCCGAATGCCAGAGTCACCGGGAGCGTGGAGCCCAGCAAAGGGCATGGCGGGAGGTCAGGCAGCCGTCGCAATGGCAGAGCCAGCCAGGGCGATGCGCCTACAGCCCTGACTGACCTCGCACCGCCGCTGGAGAAGGTACGTCGCGATGGGGTGTTGCTGAAGAGGCGGCGCGGGGGGTCAAGTTATCTCTTTTTCACTGTCATTCTGTCTTGAAAGGCTGTGATTATGGCCAAGGAGACTGTTCCTGTGGAGGTGCCACCACTTGCTGCTACCACAGAGATGTTCCCTCACCGTGTTGCCACTTGTGTGGAGAAAAGAGTCCTGCAGCCAGGCAGCCCTGTTGAAGCCTCACGGGGCCGGGAGAGTGCGCCTGTCCTGGGAGAGAGCTCTAAGACCATCCCATCAGCCACGCGTCCCCTAGGCAGAGACGGAGAGAAGAGGGACTGGTCCAAGGACGATGTGGCTCTGGAAGCAGCAGCTGACAGTGAGTAGCCCAGGGGTCAGTGGACTGGTTGGGCAACCTGCTGCCTTGGAGTGCAATAAAGGTGATCTCTTTTCATGTCTTTTCTTGTTCAGAGCCAGAGCCTTTTGTGAGCCTGACCTTTGTCAAGAATGACTCATATGAGAAGGGCAATGACCTGGTGGTGGTGCATGTATATGTGAAGGAGATTCATAAGGAGACTTCCAAGGTTTTCTTCCGGGAGCAGGACTTTACACTGGTGTTCCAGACAAGGTATAAATGCATTTTTGGATGGCATCAAACTGATATGGAGCTTTTGGCTGCTGCCAGGCTACTTTGTTCATCTGTTCTCACTTGTTCTATATTTTTTTGCAGTGATATAAACTTCCTTCGCCTCCATCCTGGCTGTGGGCCCCACACAGTGTTCCGGTGGCAGGTGAAGCTCAGGTATGACTCCCATCCTGCCTGCTTACACTGAGATGAGGGAGCTGAGAGCAGGAGCCAGTCCCAGCTGGCTGGTTTGTGCAGGACATACTCATATCTGCACCTGAGTGTCTCTATCACGCCATACTGCACTAACACCACGATCCTGGGATAATTGCAGAGAAGAAAACTTCATTATCTGCAATCTTCACCCAACCTGATCTAGAGCTCTTGGGGACAGAGCCAGACCAGGCTGCGTGTGCTTTAGCTGAGACATCCCACCAGAGTGGGTATGTGAAGCCAGGCAGAATGGATCCCCCAGAAGGCAGGTCTCCTGTGTGCTCAGTGTGGCTAAGCTTGAGGGTGTCTGTTCTGCTCTGTGGAGTCCCCCTCAGGGTTGATGCTGACTGGGAGACTGTGGCCTGCCTTGCAGAATTCAGCATCTCTGAGGCTGCTGGGGGGACTGGGACAATCCTTACTTTCTGTGTGTTTTGCAGGAACCTTATTGAACCAGACCAGTGCACATACACCTTCACAGCATCTCGCATTGATGTCTGCTTGAAGAAACGCCATAGCCAACGCTGGGGAGGGCTGGAGGCTCCAGCCACACGAGGTCTGCACCCTGCCTTCTTTCTGTGTTGACTGCCTGCCTGTACCTAGTGCTTTCCTTGCCACCTGCAGTGGCTGGAAGGAATGGATCTTCTAGCATGGGATCTTGGGGAAGGAGGGGTGTGGGGCCGGCAATCTGGGCACTCGGGGAAAGGCACTGCTGCTCTCCTTCCTGCACTGGAAGGTGGGAGTAGGCAAGAGGCTGTGTGTGAGCATGGGCCGAGCAGCTCAGCCCCCCTGTGGGCAGTGCACGGTGCTGCTAACCACAGGCCCACCCTTCCCCCTTTTTAAGGTGCAGTGGGTGGTGCAAAGGTTGCCATGCCTACAGGCCCTACCCCTCTGGATAAGACCCCTCCAGGCAGTAACCAGCACCCCCTGTCCAGCAAAGAGGAGGCCCGAACCAGTGAGAAAGAGAAGCCACGTGTCGAGGATGGGAGTCTGGATGGCGTGGCAGCCCGTACAACCCAAGAGCATGTGGCAGTGAAGCAAGAGCCACACATCCCCTCAGTGAGTAGAGCTATATTGTGTTTGACCTGGCTGGGGGGAGGTGGGCGTCCACTTGTCCCTCTGGTTGGACTCCATCTCCTTGGTGCTGCTCTGGGGTCTGGTAGACTGTTCCTGGAGGAGGAGTCGGCAACGCTCCTTAGGCATAGCTGGCAGAACTGGGGCAGCGGTTGTCCTGGTGGATAGTGGCTCCAGCCCAGTCCCACGTGAGGTGTGGCTTGGATAGTTGGGTTCCTCTGATGTTTCCAGAGACCCCCTAGTGCACAGCATCATCACATCTCGTTCTGCTTTGGCAGCCCAAACCAACCTGCATGGTGCCACCGATGACACACAGCCCAGTGAGTGCTGAGAGTGTGGAAGATGATGAGGATGAAGATGAGAAAAAGAAGGTGTGCCTGCCTGGCTTCACAGGACTGGTGAATCTGGGCAATACCTGCTTCATGAACAGCGTCATCCAGTCATTGTCCAACACCCGGGAGCTACGTGACTACTTCCATGGTGAGCACATGCCTGGTGCTCAGCAGAGCTCTGCCACTCTGTGCAGCCAGCAGCCACCCTCGCTCTCTTTCTTATCTTACAGATCGGTCCTTCGAGTCTGAAATCAACTACAACAACCCCCTCGGGACAGGGGGACGCCTGGCCATCGGCTTTGCCATGCTGTTGCGAGCGCTGTGGAAAGGCACGCACCATGCCTTTCAGCCCTCTAAACTGAAGGTAGGTGCCAGTGTTCTGTGGGAGCTGTTCCACTGTCCTCAGCCGTGGGTCTCAGCATTTCTTTGTGCTGCTCTGCTGCTTTGGGTGCAGCCAGGCTTTGGGCATGGGGCAAGCAGTGTTGCCGGTGGGCTGATGACTGTGCTCCCCACAGGCAATTGTGGCCAGCAAGGCCAGTCAGTTCACTGGCTATGCCCAGCATGATGCTCAAGAGTTTATGGCCTTTCTGCTTGATGGCCTGCATGAAGATCTCAACCGCATCCAGAACAAACCCTACACAGAAACTGTTGACTCAGACGGGAGGCCTGATGAGGTGAGGATGTCTGTCTCCAAGGCTATTGTGAGCACTGGCTGCTAAAGAGCAGCCCTGGCCCGTGTGATTTAGTGTAGTGCTGAGCCCTTTCTCTCCACAGGTAGTAGCTGAGGAAGCCTGGCAGCGACACAAGATGAGGAATGATTCCTTCATTGTGGACCTATTCCAGGGCCAGTACAAATCCAAGTTGGTGTGCCCAGTCTGTTCCAAGGTAGAGCAGCCCTGGAGGCTGTGCCCCTGTGCTTCTTGTTCCGCAGGCTCCAGCCCCTAGAGCACAACACTCAGGATGTGGCTGGATCTCCAGTCTCACGAGACTGTTGTCTTGCTGATCTCGGACCCAAACAATTCCCAATACTGAGTGGGCTCTCTTGTCTGCAGGTATCCATCACTTTTGACCCCTTCCTGTATCTCCCTGTTCCACTCCCACAAAAGCAGAAGGTGCTTACTGTATACTACTTTGCAAAGGAGCCGCACAAGAAACCTATCAAGGTAAAGGACATTAATTACTCTGGGGAGGTAGCCTGAGAGGGCTCTTGGAGGTGCCACAGGCAGCTGGTCCTGTGCAAGTGGGCTTGTGTTAAGCCAGGGCCTGTGTGTCTTGATGTGGCATTACTAATGTGGCACTTACATTGTGGCAGTTCCTTGTGAGTATCAGCAAGGAGAACTCCAGTGCCATGGAGGTACTCGACTCGGTGGCCCACAGTGTGCATGTGAAACCAAACAACCTGCGCCTAGCAGAGGTGAGAATGCTAAAACTGACCACCAAGCTGTGGGTTGCTGATGTGGATGCCCCTGGCTCCACACGTTGCCACCAGCAGCCACTTGTCCATAGGGGTAGTGTCATGCATGAGGTGCTGCACGGCAGAACCCTGCTCGAGTGGGCTGAGCCTCTGCAGCGGGGCAGGCGGTGCTATCCTGGCAGGATGGCGGGCAGAGCACACAGTCTCTGTGATGCTACTGCTGCCACATCTCACCATGGAGCTTGTGTGGCTTCCTCAGGAGAGGAAGAGTTGGACAGCCCTCTGAGCACGAGGCAGCCCCTCACACAGTCTTGTTCCACTGCTTTCCCGGCAGGTAATTAAGAATCGCTTCCAACGCATGTTCTTGCCGTCCCAGTCTCTGGACACAGTCTCTCCCACAGACCTGCTGCTCTGCTTCGAGGTGCTGTCCCCAGAGCTGGCCAAGGAGCGGGTAGTGGAGCTGCAGGTCCAGCAGGTAAGTAGCAGGGATTGAGACTGCTAGGAGGCTGAACGAGATGAGGAGAGCAGTGCTAGAGCTTGCACAGAAGGGTAACACAAGGCTGGCATACTGGCTGATGTGTGCCCAGCGTATGGCCCTGGCAGCCCTCTGCCTGCAGGAAAGGGCTGCCCATCCTGGTGAGTGACTCCGACCAGCTGCAGCAAGCACAAGGGCTTGACAAGGCTACCTTATCTTGCTCAGGTGCCTTGCCATGCCCAATGGGTTCTTTCTCCTGCAGCGCCCCCAGGTACCTAGTGTCCCTGTCGCCAAGTGTGCAGCCTGCCAGAAGAAGCAACTGTCAGAGGAAGAGAAGCTTAGGCGCTGCACAAGGTGCTATCGAGTCGGTTATTGCAACGTGTGAGTTGGCTTGGTGCCTCACAGGGAGGGAGGGTCTCCAGCTGTGGAGGGTTGAGTGGGAGCGCTCAGCCCATTAGCAGGAGGTGGGATGGGCTTGGCCTTTGGGAGGGAGCCAGTTTGGCTTGCAGCACTCCTCTTGTTCCAAACACACCCCTTGAGCCCCACCAAACTCCTGCTGAGGTCCTGCCTGTTTGTGAACCCAGGCACTGGGTTCACTGGGGCTCTGTGTGTTACAGGACATGTCAGAAGACACACTGGCCAGACCACAAGGCTTTGTGCCGCCCTGAGAACATCGGTTTCCCCTTCCTCATCAGTGTGCCGGAATCCCGCCTCACTTACGCCCGCCTGGCCCAGCTGCTGGAGGGCTACGCAAGGTGAGGGTGCAGGGAAGGGAGGTGCTTCTGTTGCAGCAGTAGGCGCAGCCAGGAGCTGAGCTGAGCCCAGCCCTGTGCCTGGCCTGCTGTGACTGACAACTCCTTGCCCAGGTACTCGGTCAGCGTGTTCCAGCCTCCTTTCCAGCTGGGACGGATGTCACCTGAGCAGGGGCTGCAGCCTCTTCTCCTAGACAAACTGGAGCCCCTGGCCAAAGGCAGCTGTGCTGCTGCCACCCCTGCTCCTGAGCTGGGGGATGGGGACAGGGCTTCTGGCCTCCTGCAGGAGCCTCCCCTCTCACCAGCTGTGCCTGAGCTGCACCCAGAGATGAGCGACACTGGCACTGTTCGGAGCAAGGTTCTGGCTGCCAGGAGTTCCCTGCTGAGCTTGGATTCGGGCTTCTCTGAGCACATGGATTCACAGGGCGACAGCTGTTGTGAGAAAGAGCCGTCCTATGAGAGAGCCCTCAAACCAGAAGGTAGGAGGTGCTGCGGTGCTAACCCTGTCTGTGCCAGGAACCCAGGCAGCCCCCAGGCAAGGCAGGGAGCAGTTTTCCCTCCTTGGCATCGCCTCTCACCACAGTATCTGTTTTCCCCGTGCGGCTTGATCTGGAGACCCCACTGGATATACGGGAAGCTCTGGGAGCCTTGTTTCAGAAGTGCAGCTCCACCTGAAATGCCTAACAGCCCACGCTCTGCCCTGCCCTGGCAGGGCCTGTGCAGCAGAGCAAAGACCTGACTTGGAAAGAGTTTGGGTTGTTGGAGGGTGGGGAGACAGGGTTGGCAGAAGCCTTGAGTCCCGTGGGAGGGCAGAGCCCAGCGCGGAGCCCCTCGGGGCTGTGAGCGCAATGTTTCCCTCACTCTGACTCAGCTGCACGGGAGCAGCCTCTTGCGCTCGGCCGCCCAGCTGTCACGTTTCCAGACACTTGTCTCAGGATGGCAGCAATGTGCAGTGAAGGGGCAATGCAGGCAGAGGAGCGTGGCTTGCCAGGGGCAGGCATCTGCTAAAAATAGTCAAGGACACTGGGCACGTGGTTGTGTCCCTGCAAGGCCGTAGCATGTGAGATGGGGGTGGGGGCACTGCAAATTCTTGGCCCCTACGCAGGGCAAACAGGCAGTGCCACCGAAGATATGTCCCTGCCTGTCCACAGCTGCCATCCCTGGGTACCAGCACACTCCAGACTCGCTGAGCGCCCGTGCCACACAGTTCTACATCAACAAGATCGATGCTGCCAACAAAGAGTATAAGCTGGAAGATAAAGGTGAGCCTGGAGCCCTGGGGAGATCAATTTCATCCCTCGCGGCCTCTAGCAGAGAGTGGATCTACGTGGCCAGGGTGTAAGAGGCTCCTAGGGCCAGAGCAAGCCCAGGTATGCCATTGGCACCAGGCAGAGCAGCAGAAGCTGTGTCTGGCGTGGGAGGGCAGGGCTGCACCATGCAGAGCTCGTGCCTGCTCCCTGGAAGCTCTTCTCAAGCTCCTAATCCCCTGAGCAAATAAACTGGTTCCTTTCAACCTCCCACACTCCTAGAGGAACGGAGATCTGTGTGGCTGGATCACCTCATATCTGAATAGATGCTGATTTTATTCCCCCCTGGGGCGGAGAACCTAGCTTCAGCAGTGAGGGTGCGTGGCAGGACCACTCGCATCCTCTTGGCCGTGGTGTGTTAAAACTGGGCTTGGCAAGACTGCTCCTAGTCCAGTAAGGGTGGACTTGGGGGCCAGCTGCCTGAGGTGTGTGCCCCTTTGCAGGTGACACCCCCTTGGAGCTGACAGATGACTGTTCCCTTGCCCTGGTGTGGAAGAACAATGAGCGCCTCAAGGAATTTGTATTGGTGGAGTCCAAGGAGCTGGAGTGTGTGGAGGATCCGAGTTCAGCCAGTGAAGCAGCCCGAGCTGGCCACTTCACCCTGGAGCAGTGCCTCAATCTCTTCACCAAGCCCGAAGTCCTGGCCCCAGAGGAAGCATGGTGAGGAAGGCGACGTGGCGGGATCCAGCCTGCGGGCGCAGGCAGCAGTGGGGGTTTCCCAGGAGCTGCCTGGTCCTGCCTGACATTTCTCCTGGCAGCCAGGAGCGCTGGGGAAGGAGGCCAGATGCCAGCAGGGAGCAATGCCAGCGCTCTGCGGGGCTGCGTTGTCCTGCCTCTGGCAGGGAGGCTGAGACCTCCTGTCTCTTCTGGCACATCCACACACTGGGGAGCTTAGGGCTGGGCTCAGAAACTCGGGGCTCTCTGATAATGAACACATACTTTCCCCAGGTACTGCCCCAAGTGCAAACAGCACCGTGAGGCCTCCAAGCAGTTGATGCTGTGGCGCCTGCCCAACGTCCTCATCATCCAGCTCAAGCGTTTCTCCTTCCGCAGCTTTATTTGGAGGGACAAGATCAACGATATGGTTGACTTCCCTGTCCGGTGAGAGCTCAGGGGATGGAGTGCTGAGGATGGTACTGCTTGTGCTGCCTTGGCCGTTCCCTGACCATCCCTGTGTCTGTACTCAGGAGCCTGGACCTAAGCAAATTCTGCATCGGCCGGAAGGGTGAGCAGCAGCTGCCCGTGTATGACCTGTACGCTGTAATCAATCACTATGGAGGCATGATTGGCGGGCACTACACGGCATACGCCCGCCTGCCCAACGACAAGAACAGCCAGCGCAGTGACGTGGGTGAGGATCCGCCGCCCTCCCCTCCCCTGCAGCTGTGGACAGTCTCCTTGCTTAACCCTTCTCTCCTCTCAGGCTGGCGGCTCTTCGATGACAGCACAGTCACCACCGTGGACGAGAGCCAGGTGGTAACCAGATACGCGTATGTCCTCTTCTACCGCCGGAGGAACTCTCCTGTGGAGAGACCCCTGCCAGGGCACCCCCCAGACCACCGAGCCGAGCGCACCCCCTCTGCCGAAGCTGCTGCCAGTCAGGTGAGAGCTTGTGTCCCTTCCAGCGTCAGAGCCACAGAGCTTTGAAATATGCATGTGCCCACCTGCTGGACCCCACGGAGCCCAGCACCGCTGCGGGGCTGTGCCGCCTCTCTTTGAGACTAAGGAGCGTGTGCCAGCTGGGCTTTGGGGTCTGCCTTGCCTTGTTCTGGCTGTGAGCTTGGAACAGTCCTGTCCCTAAGGGGTGGTGGTAAGAGCTGGTTCCAGCCACTGGGCTGGGAGTGCTGGTGGGAGGGCGCAGAGCTGCTCTGGGGCGCAGGAATGGGCAGCAGGGGGCTGTGCCCTGCTAGGCTCTGTACTGAGGACAATGGAATGGGAGCTGGCTGTGCCAGGAGGTACGGCCTCCTGGGGATAGGGTGGGGATGTTTTCTGCTGTGGCCCAGTATGCAGAAAAGGTGAATGCAAGTACTGAGCCTGTGAGCTTCTGCGGGATGCTGATGGGAAACTCCCCCAGAGCATGTTGTGCTGCAGGAAAGGCGAGGAGGGTGTGCTGGCAGGAAGAGTACTTTCAGCACTCATCAGTAGGGCATGGTTGGACTGATCTTTGCAGAAATATCAGAAAAAAAGGCCTGGGCTGGTGTTGTAGCAAATCACCTGCCTGCCAGGCTCCCCTGAGTCCCCTCTGTGCTGGCCTGGTTGGATCTGAGGACAGTGTTTGGCTGCGGCATAGTTGAACACGTGTGCCCCATAGGGACCTTGTGGTTGGCCATACAAGCTGGCCTGGCTCACGTGGGCTGGGCGTCTTGGCTCTGCCTTCTCTGCTGGGAACTGGGGCTGCTCCCATCACAAGGGTGTGTGTGTTAGAGCAGCCACAGCAAGGCTGCTCCATTTGTCCTGCTCTGGACATGGGATCCCTGCTGTGCTGGAGATCACTGTGTGCCCTGCAGCACCTGGCCTCACTGGATCCCCTGGGGCTCATCACGACCTCAGCAGCACTGTGTCCCACATGGTGATGGGATGTATTGGATGCCACTGGGGCGGAGTGGTATCCAAGTGCCAGGAATCACCTGCATCCTCCAGAGATCCTGCATCCTGATTGGCTGCCCTGCGTGATCACCGGCATAGGGAAAGGCTGGACTGTGACTGGTGCCTGCAGATAATCCTCTTGGAAGCTGGGCTGTGATTGGCTCTCAAAGGATCCCAACCCACCAAAGGAGAGCTGGGACTGGTTGTGCTGCGACCGTGCCTCCTGCCATGCAAGCTGCTTCTGAATTGGCCGTCATCTGAACAGTCGCATTGGGATCACCAAACTTGAGCTGTGACGGGCTTACTACCTGCCCCCTCACCTGCGTGGATCCGTCGGTGCCACAGAATCGACTCCAGAGGGATCCAGCCGCTGGCTCCTGCAAAGACACTGCTCTCCTGTTGCATCGCCTGAGCCCACCAGAGCAGCCCCGAGGAGCTGTGGGGGCGGGCGCGACTGTGCTGCATGGGGAGGCGGGCTGGTGGGGCACGGGACTGGGCTCGCAGGCAGCCGCCTGCCCCGGGGGATGGCGAGGGGTGTTGCCACTTGTGTTCTCCAAGTGCTGACGCAGGTTTCCACATCGCAGGCTTCTCTGATCTGGCAGGAACTGGAGGCTGAAGAACAAGAGCTGCAGCTCGAGGCTCCCCAAAGGCCTGTGAGAAACTCCTGGAGGCCCCGTGGCCAGAAGAGGAGTCCGGGTACCCCCCAACACCCAGATGAAGGCTGCGTCAAATACTTCATCCTGGCCACCACGGCCGCAATCGTGGCTCTCTTCCTGAACGTGTTCTACCCGCTCATCTACCAAACCCGCTGGAGATAGGTGTGGGCACACAGCCAGCTGCAGAGCAGGGCTGCCGGGGCACGCGCTGTGCCAGAATGCTGCATGGTGAAGACGTCAGGGCTGCCAGGTGGCCAGACAGCACCCTCTGGGCAGCAGGACAGAACCCTGTGGGAAGGACGCACCTGCTGTGGGCACCAATGCTCTCCAAGGGAAGCATGGGGCCGTCGGCTCCTGTCTGTCTGCTCTGGCATCTCCTATGCCAGCTGGCAGGGCTGCGTGGCCGGCCCCCAGCGTTGCCAAGGCACAGCCCAGAACCAGCATCCCCTCAGCCCGCCCTTGCCCTGGCTGCCTTCTTGCATCGGGGCTGGCCCCACTGGTACATGCTGCTCGGCAAAGGACAGTGCCACTGCCACTGGGAACATCCTGGGAACAAGCAGAGCTCTGCTCCGAGGCTTTTGTGAGAACAGGATGCCCTGACGTGATCATTGGTCCCGCTGCCTCTCCCTGCTTCAGGAGCCTCACATTCTTCAGAGCTGGCACAAGCTGTATCCCTCCAGGCCAGCATCCTCTCCTGTGCTGGGGCTGAATGACTTGTCATAGAGTGCTTTGTGCTTCCTTGTTCAGTCAGAGGGCTTGGCCACAGCGCTGCTCCTTGCCCCAGGGGGCACCCATAGCGCTCACAGAACTGCGTGGGCTGCCCCTGCCTGTCTGGGGTTCCCAGTTTGCAATGTGTGCAGCTGCCTGGGATGGCTCTGGGGGAGCACGGGGCAGCACCTCTTTGGGGGACTGGCGTGGGCTTGGGGAGCGGCAGGCAGGAGCTAGGCTGCAGGAGGCCAGCGGGAGGCTGTGCTGGGAGCGTGACTTTCCAGCACATTGTGGGGTGTGCCAATAAAGGCAGGTTTTCCTAAGAGCTGCTGCACCTTCTCCTGTGTGACAGGACGGTGGCAGCAGTCAGGGGCTCTGTACCGAGGCTGCTCCAGGACAGGAGGCAGCTGGATGGAGTGTCCCTCTCCTGCCACCTGAACTGGTCCTACGGGCACAGCCGACACAGGCACTGCCCTGCGCTCAGCTGGGTGCAGCAGGCTGCTCTGCCTGCCTGTGCCGTGGGGCCCCAGCTGTGGGGCAGCAGTTGTGGCACGTGCTGGGTGCCTGGAGGGCCTGGCGGCACGCAGTCCTGCCGGGCTGGGGCAAGGGCTGTAGCGGCAGCGGTGTGTGACATTGAGACGTGTTGCCCTTGGCAGAGCGAGGCTCGAGCTGCTCGGGAGTGTTTGGGTTTGAGAGGTGACTTCAGAGTCCTGTGATTTCCTTTTCCGTCTCCGATGCCGTCCTGCCGGCAGTGCCCTTGGCTGTCTGAGGAAGGATGCTCAGTGGGAATGGCCGGGGCCCTGGCAGCGCTGAGGGGCTTGAGAGAGGAAACGCAACCCCTGGAGCCCCCCGCCCCCGTCGTGCAGCTGTACGGGCGTCCCCTTGTCCCTGCACACGGGTCCCAGCCCGGTGCTTCCCGCCGTCGGGACGTGCCTGTCCTGGAACAGTCGCCTCATTGTCTGCGGTCTGGGGCCCCCACGCGCCCACGGCGCTGCCCTCGTGGGGCTGAGTCAGCGCCCGGCGCCTGCGGGGTGACCTCTGCTCCGCCTGGCTGCAGCCCTGGGCGCGGGGCCACGCACCGCTCCCTGCACCTGCCTGCCCTGTAGGTGGGGGTTCCGTTCCCGGGACCTCCCTTCCTCTCCTGTGCTGCTGCTGCCCACCCTGCGGCCCCGCAGCCGTGCCGGTCGCCGTCCCGATCACGGCGGTGCAGGGCAGCGGTGCCGGACGGGGCGAAGCGGCAGCTCCGGGGCTGTGCCGAGCGTGCCGCAGCCTGGCTGCAGCGCTCGGGCAGGTCGGGGCCGTCTGCGGGGCTGCTCTGGGCTCGTTGCCTTCCACCCGCCTCGCTTCTGGGGCCTTTGCCGGGAGCGGAGTGGGAGTTGAGAGGTATGCAGCATCGTGCAGTGTCTCACGGCCGCCTTCTGCTTACAGGGACTGACTCCGGTGCCGTTTGGATCCGGCCTGGCCCCCGAAGGAACCCCGCCGCTGGCCGCGGAAGGCCTCCCCGAGCGCTTCGCCAGCCCCGCCGAGCGTCCGGCCCCCTCCTACAGCAGCATGGAAGAAGTCGATTAGGGCAGCGCGGGCACCCGCCCTGGGGGTGCGGGCCGGGCTGGGCACCGGGAGGGTGGGGGGCGGGCAGGGGTCGGGGTTTGTCCTGCTCTCATTAAACTCGCTGAACTCCGCTCGCCTCCGCTACCTGCCGGCTGCCCCGGGCCTCTCGCTGCCCCCGAGCCGGGTGCGCTCTGACTGCTGCGTGCCCACTGCGCTGCCTCTGCTCCGGGTCCCCGGTGCTCCTTGCAGTCCTCGGTGCCGGGCGTGCCCCGTGTCACGCAGCGTCCCGGCGCTGTCATCCGCCGTCTCGGTGCCTCGTGGCAGTGCTGTCGGGAAACACCCGGTGTGCTCTCGTGCCCCGCAGTGCCCCGTGTCCTCGGGTGCACCCAGGTGTCCTCCGCTGTGCCCTATGGCCCCGAGCACCGCGGCGGATGTGGCGCTTGGGGACGGGGCTCGATAGGAGCGGTGGGAGTGGGCTGAAGTTGAACTGGAATCGGAATCACATTAGGTGATCTCAGAGGTCTTTTCCGACCTGAATTTCGTACCGGCCAACATTCACCGGTGTGCCCGGGGCGTCCCGCGTTCCCCGGTGCGCCCTCCTGCACCGAACACCCCATGTTCACCCCGCGTTCTCCCCGTCACCCGCTGCGTCCCGTTGCCCGGTGCCCGCGTCCCGGTGCCCGTGGGGCGGACTGCAAGTCCCGACAAGCCGCGGGCGGGCGGCGCGGCCAATGGCTCTCGAGGGGCGGTGCGGCCCGGCTCTGCCTCCGCCGCCGCCCGGTGCCGCGGCGCAGAGAGCCCCGGAGCGGCCGCGCGGCGCCGGCCCCGCAGCCCGGCTCTGAGCCGCCCGCC
>NW_024885047.1:0-11898 GCF_019232065.1 Centrocercus urophasianus
AAATGGGGCTTTTAATCAAGTGATTTATGTCAGATCCGCAGCCCGGGATTAAGCTCACAGCAGCAGGAGGGGGAGAAGAAAAGAGGGGGGGGGGGGGGGGCCATAAATCAGCGCTCTCCCTGGGAGCGGTTTGGCTGTGGGAGCTCAGCAAGCGCGTGTTTACATCATCAGAAAGTGCTGCTCTCACCATCTCCTGCTCATTTCCTGGGGTGAGCAGGAGGGCAATTAAATATGATAATAAGCAGAGCGGCTCCACGCTGCACCGCGAAGCCTTCGCAGGGAAGGTGCTGCTGGGCTGGGGAGGGGGGCACAGGCAGCCCTGCAAAGGGAGATGCTGCCTGCTGTCCCTATGGGCAGCTGCACAGGAAGGGGAGCCCCAGCAGCGCCGTGCTCCGTCAGCCCTCAATGCATTTTGGGCTCCCCTGCACAACTCTTTGTCCTCTCCCCCTTTTCCTTTTTCTCTCCTTTTAAAGCCCTCCGGCTGCACAGGACCCCAGACAACCTCCTGGCCTTGGCCCAGGTTCTGCCTGAGCTCTGCTTTGTCTCTCTGCCAGTCACCGTCACACCGTGTTTGTAATTCCACCTCCATGCAGCTCCACTCAGGTTTAATGGGTGGCACTGGGGATGCTTTCCCCCCCTCCCCAGCCCCCCAGCAGCCAGACCCAGCCGTGCTCTCAGCTGTACATCACTCCCTGTCAGCTCGCACAGCAGACACTTCTGGGCCGTGCTTTCATCCAAACAAAATGTCACTTCTGCCCCGGGGCTGGCTGCAATAACTCCATTCCTGTGTGCAATCCGAGCACTGCCACCGTGCAGAGCAATCCCACAGCCCCACTGCACGGACTGACGCTGGGATGTGCCAAAATCCCCACCTGTGGGTAAGGGAAGAACATCCCTGAGCATCCCACGGTCCTCCTGCAACCCAGTGTGAGGATGCACAGAGCTGGGATGGATCCAGGAGCCCCAGGACCCCTCTGTCCACACCCCATAACTCTCCCTTTCCCCTCCCCATGAGGTTTGGTTCTCCAGCCCGTGTTCTACATTATTTGAAGCTGGTGTAAGGCTCGCTTGTCTTTGTTACAAATTTATAACAGAGACAGAAAGCCTGCTAGGAATGTAATGCTCTAATACAGGAGGCCATAAATCTCAGCCTTTGTTGTGCTTGGGCCTCACTAAATCACTGCTTTTCCCTCTGAATATTAATCTGCTCTAAAAGTGCTGAGCGGTGCATCTTTCCCAAATGGCTTTTAGGGGAAAGGCTGATGTAAGGGCCGTGGCACAGCCCCATAGGACACGGGGAGCAGGGATTGGTGCTGCAGGGATGGGGGGAGCGGGGCAGGGGGGATGCAGGGAGCAAAGATTGGTGCTGGAGGGGCTCAGGACCGGGAGCATCACCAGCCACGTGCCATAGCAGCACCAGCATGGGGATGCCCAGGGTAGGAGAAAAGCCATCAAATGGGCTCCCTGGAGCCAAAGGGAGGGCTGAAAGGTGTTTGGCACTGGTGGAGCTGGAAAAGCTCTCCCCACGCCAAAGCACACACAGCCTTGGAGCTCTGCACCATTTAATTTGCCCGTTGTTGCAGAACAGAATGCAGTAATTTATGGGGCTCTGCTTAGTTTGTTTCCTCCTTGCTCTCAGTGCAGCTCGGAGCTGCATTTCCCCTGCTTTGCTCCTGCAGTGCTGCAGGGCCGGAGCTCCATCCTCCAGGAGCTCTGTGGGGTCAGAGAGCAGCAGGTTTGGGGTATGGCTGCAGGTTTGGGGTATGGCTGCAGGTTTGGGATATGGCTGCAGGTCTGGGGTATGGCTGCAGGTTTGGGGTATGGCTGCAGGTTTGGGGTATGGCTGCAGGTTTGGGGTATGGCTGCAGGTTTGGGGTATGGCTGCAGGTTTGGGATATGGCTGCAGGTCTGGGATATGGCTGCAGGTCTGGAGTATGGCTGCAGGTTTGGGATTTGGCTGCAGGTCTGGGACATGGCTGCAGGTTTGGGGTATGGCTGCAGGTCTGGGATATGGCTGCAGGTCTGGGGTATGGCTGCAGGTTTGGGATATGGCTGCAGGTCTGGGATATGGTTACAGATTTAGGATATGGCTGCAGGTCTGCAGCTCTGCCAGAGGGTTTGTTCTGAGCAGCAAAGGGGTCACGGGGCTGCCCTGGGATCAGCCCTGACCTGCACACATCACTCAGCAGCACAGAGCTGCACCCACCTGGGGGTGGCAATGGGCTCAGACTGCAGGGTGCAACTGCTCCCATTATCCTGTATTAGGTGGGACTGGCTGTTCTCCTCAGCTGTATTTAAAGATTATCAGAGAAGCAGTCTTTCCCAGGAACATCACCCATTTATGGGAATTAAGACAATTATCTCAGACATTTTCTGCCCACCTCTTGCACTGAAACCCCCAACAATTTGCAGCTCCTCCCAAGCTCATCCTGCACCCTGAAAGCTCTGCAAAGCTCTGTTCTGCCCTGAGCTGAGGAGGACACCTGTGGGAGCAGCACACCTGGGCAGCATCCCATAAACCCTGGGTGTGAGCAGAAGAGCAGCTCCTGTCCTGCAGAGTGCAGCCTGGTCTGGGGGCTGTGCTGGAGGAGAACAAACCATTTTATTTCATTTTATTTTTGCTGAATGGAGCTCTTGGCCCAGCATCTCACCTGCTGCTATGGGGTTTCTCTGCATCCATAGGTTCCTGCTCTGCCTGTGACCAGTTGGTGCTGAGAGCACCAGCACGTGTGCAGCCACCACTGCAGTTTTGCAGGGCTGAGCTGTGTGTGCTGGCTGCTGAATGCTGCCTGTATGTGGAGAACTGGGGCCTGGCTTGAAGCAAAAGGGCTGCGTGGATACTGGGAAGCACGAGGTCTTCACATCTGCTCTTCTGCAGCTTCATATTTTGGGCACAGCGCTGTGGAGGTCATTGGAGCTGCCAGCCCTGCTCTGTGCTGCAGGGAATGCAGGCTGAAAGGCACTGCAGGGCAGGCACAAGTGCTGCCCAGGTGCAGCCTGCAGTGCAAACACTGCAGCACAAACACTGCAGCGTGCTGCTGCCTGCTGGCTGGGAATGGCTGTGCTGCTGCCCTGAGGTGCAGAGCTCCAGAGCTGCACCAGGAGATGCTTCACTGGTTTGCATTGTAGGGAAAAGGCTGGCTGAGATTCGTGCAGTAATTACTGTGTGGCCCCTTCGTAGTAGGAAAACACATCCCCTGATGATAGTAATGTAAACTATTGACTGGTGGCAAAGAGTGGGAGCTCGGGGCAGGGAGCAGAGCTGGAAGAAGTCATCAATAGGAATGGTATTATTGCATGTATGTGTGTTACTGTGGGACAGGGATCAATTCCCTCAAATTGCATTAGGGTCTGCTGAGCTGCTCCTCCTGCAGAGGCAGCTCCTGAGCTGCAGCTGCTCTGCACACAGAGTCTCTGCTCCTGGCCCTGTGGCACAGCCCTGGTTGTGGCAGCTGCTCCTGGGAAGTGCATGCGTGCCTTTTTCTGCCCTCTGAATTGACACCATTAAAATGCAGACATCCAGGATTGCACATTGGTTTTATTGCCACGGCAGAGGTGCAGGTACAGAGCTAAGCTTGCAGCAGACAGCTATCCCTGTACTGCATTCTGATTCTGTATTGCTAATAAGAGCCCAAAGTCACATGTTTAAAGTGCTGATAATTCCCCGACCTTGAGATGACTGTATTTTGTTTTGTCTGATTGTTCTAAAAGTTGTCTGACCTCTAAAAAAGACGCAGCACCAAGCCTAGCTTTCATCTGACAGTCAGTATAAATATCTACAGTCCATGAAACAATTTCCAAATATTTACATACACCAAAAACTAACAAATGCTAAAAACAGTTTCAGTATCCTCCTGTGGAGTCTACCACAAACCAGCAGCTGACGCTGGAGTGTATGAAGAATCATGTTTAAAAAGTCTGAGGGCAGCTGCATGACGCAGTGCTGAGCTGGGTAAGGTTTGAACCAAGTCTCAGCTTGTGAAAGAAAGAAAGAAAGCTCTGCAGGTTGTTGCCTCACAAGACCCAGAGGGATGCTGAATAATGCACACCTCTGTCTCCCATGGCAGCTGGGCTGCCCCTGTCAAGCTGCAGCAGCAGGATAAGATGGGAGGCATGGATGTGTGGCTGTGCTCCTGCACAGGATTCTAAAGTGCAGAATTCTGGACTTCCAGGCTAGTTCATTCTGCACCTGGACCCCTGTGAAAATGAAAAGCTGTCTTTCCTAATATTTAGGAGCACAAATACCTGGTCAGTGAGTAACAGCAGAGACAGCAGTATAAATAGGAACATATTTACAACATAAGTTAAAACGGTGGGGGTAGGGGTGCAGTACAAAGAGAAGCTGGTGCTATGCTCACAGCTGTAGCATTGTCTGCCTGCTAGTAAGATTGAGACAGAGGGAAAGGGCCCCTTAGGACTACTGACACCTCTTTGTAAAGCAGTCTGCAGGACAGACACTCTTTCCTTTTAAGGAGGTGCAGAGATGAAAGCTCCTTTCTTCAGCCTTGAGTGTCCTTGCTGGCTTCAGGCTAGACTCCATTGGCACCAGCCTTGCTGCTCTGAGATGCCTCCAGTTTAGTCTGAGTGGGAAAGTTGCAGATTTTAGGCAGTACCAATACCAAGGCTTCTTAAAATGCAACAACATTTGACTCAGATCAAAGCTCTTCAGGGTAAAGGAGCATTTTACTGTCAATATAAGCTCAGCCTGGACACCCAAACTGGCCTGAAGTGGACATCCTAAATCAAGGTGTAAGCAGCTGTATTGCAATCTATTATTCACAGAAAGGAAAGAATAATGGAAAAGGCAAGTTACTGTACATACATACATACATAAAGATACAGAAAGGCACTTAATACTGGGCTGGTTCTGACAGAAGATGAGTTCTATCCAAGTGTTTTAAAGCAGACTGCTAGGGAAGAGTACAAAGGGCACAGTGACAACTCCCTCCAATTTGCCTGGAGTCTGCCTCAGTAACATGCTGTGTCGTGTTCAACAGCCCTCAGTGCAGCTCTGATCCACAATTTCTCCAGTCACTGCTGAGCTTAACATTCAGAACACCCTGTAGCACAAATTTCCACAGCTGGACTATGAGCTGTGTGACAAAGCTACTTGAGAAAGCCTAAACATTCTGAAAAGCTTACCTCTTGTTGGAGTGGCTTAACTGGCACCTCTGAGACTGGTAATTTCTCTGGTGGCCGAGGTACAAACTCTTCATTCTTCGAGGAAAAAGGTAACTTTAAGTCACAGAACCCTCCTGGAAAACAAAGCTTCTAGGCAGACCCCATAAGGTCCCCTTCCTTGTCAGAACAAGGCTGTTCCCTGCAAGGCATCTTTGTGAACCCTATGCCATTTCCATCATTTCTCCTCCACTATTTAGTAGGGCTTTTGTGAAATAACTCCAGCTGCTGACACCACATCCTAACTGCCATACCCTCCTTTAGTTTTCTGTTACTGCTTTTATCAGATTGGACTTATACAAGGAATTCCCCTCAGCCTTGTGTTAAGAGCCACAGGCTCTGGCTTTGTAACCCTGGATGCATTGGTACTTTTTGTCCTGGATAGTTCAGCCCATGTTTGCTGGGGCAGCTGAAAAGAAGCCACCTTCAACTAAGATAAATGAACCTGAGTTGAAGCTCACTCTGTGTTTTTGCTCTTCTCTGACCTTTCCTGCCTGTGCAATGGGGGCAGGATCCACCAGGGTCTCCTGATCTTCAGGAATGGATGTCATCACTTCCTCAGTTTCACCTATCTAAGGAAGAACACAGAGCTCAGTACAGAATTTCAGTTCTTTTGGAGGGTGGAAAAACAGGATTCACGTCACAACACCTCACTTGGGTAATGGTTCAACCATTAACCTGAGAGCTTTATTCAAATAACTCACCTTATTTTCTAGAAGAGGTTGTGGCTTTACATCTATTAAGTACAAGGCACGCGAGAGCAGGAGCAGAGAAGGTGGAACATTCTCTTTTAAGTGCAGATCTAGCCACTGGGAAAAGAAAATTGGCTGCAAGTCAACACTTACTTAGCAGTCCTTGTACTTAGAAGATCTTAGAGCTATCTCGAGTTTGGCTACTGAAATTCTAACCTACCACAATGAGAAGAGAGAGTCTGGATGACTTTGGAATACCTACAGAATGGACACTAGAGAGGAAGTTTCCTCTTTCCTCTGTATCTCCTCGTATTTCCTCCCTTCCTTTGTATTTCAGATAAGCTGTAGATCATTCAGTACCTACAGCAGCATCTGTAATCTGTTTGAATGTTTGTAAGAGACTGGTGTTAGCTCTACTAGAAGTTCTGGCTACTTCAGAAGCTTAAAACAATTTCCCCCCCCCCCCTCCCAGTCTTTATTTTGCTTCTAACCAGCCACCCCCAGCTCTTTGCTCCACAAAGCAACATGCATATTTCACGCTTCAGATCTCAGCTGTGCAAATCAGGATCCATCTAAAAACCCTTGGAGGAATCCTCAGAGAAATCTGATTCTGTTCTGCATGAATGCTGTGCAGCATTCTGTCCTGGGAGAAACCTGACTGAATAACTGAACAGGAATCACTCACCTGTCTGAGCTGTTCCTTCAGCTGCTCCTCTGAGAGACCCAATGACCGCATCCCTCTGGCTCTGCATGCACTCTGCAGTTCAGACACACTTAAGCCATTGACTCCTTCCTTGGCAATCATCTGAAACGAAACGTTCCTATCTAGGCATACAGTAAAGCCAAAACTTGATAAGCTTGAGGCTAAATAAATGCCTTTAGATAAGCATAAAGTCACAGCAAGGCAGAGACGAGGCAGTACTGACTTTCTGACTAATGCATTCTGTCCTTGAAAAACGACAGGATCCACCCAGCTACAGAGGATGCAAAATGCTGGCCCAGATTTTTTTTTTCAGTACGGAGAATTTCACTTTTATGTGCAACCCTTCAGTGGCCCTGAGAACTGTGAAGATCGGATGCTTTAAAGCTGAGCCCGCAGTTAGTCAGGTATGTACTTTTGAAGTACATTTCTTTCTAGGAAGAGCCTTTCTACTCTTTCCTCTAAATCCCAGCAGGATTAACACCATTTCAAATCACAGTTCCTAGAGAATCATAAGATGTAGGCTACAAGTGGCTTCTGGAGATCCCCAGCCCAACCTCCTATTCAAAACAGAGTTAGGCTGAAAGCTGCTTTACACAGTTTGGATTTTTCCATTCCTCCAAAGCTGTACATCTGGGCTGATTTCAACTTACTTCATCATCTGCCTTGATAGTCCTGAGCCTCAGCAGAAGCTGAAAGCGGAGCAGATTGTTGGTGCCAATGGGCTGCAGCTCCAGCAATTTGCAAAGCGCTACCAACTGCGGCCGTTCCAGGTGTTCCAGGGTCAGTTCATCCTCAAAAAGCTTGGAGAAGCTCACGATCTCTTGGGTGCTGGGTTTGTGGCCAGTGTGACGAATCTTTAATTAAAGAAAAACAAAAAAACACCAACCCAATTAAAACAAAATCCCACCTTCTGAATCTTTCTGCCCCTCTAAAGAATCCCTTTCTGTTTTTCACGCTGGCATTCCAGCCTCTCACTGGAAACAGAATGATAGAATTAAAAGGCACATTTTACCTGGTGCACATAGGAAGAGAACTGTTTTCCTTGTCCTGTATCTGCTTTGTTCCTTTTGGCCATCTCTGCAATGGTCTCTTGCAAGAACTTTGCTAATTCCAGCTTTGCGTTTAATTTCTTTTTCTGCTTTTCTTCCTTCATTTAAGAAATAAAGCATAAATAGAACTTCCACTTGAAAACCAAAAGGGAGAGGGGCTGTAGGACAAAGATGAAATAAAACTCTGTGCTGTTGTATGGATGTCCTAACTAGACTGCTGGAATCTCTGAGAACAGCACAAACCTTTTTTGACTCTGTCTCAAACGTTGAGGGCAGCATTTCAGGAAAGAGTTTCAAGAACACTGGCAACAGAAACTCCATGAAGGGAACAACGATAAACACCAGGAAAGGAACCAGCCGGAAAAGATCTGCACAGGTCCTCAGCAACTGCACAAAGAAGAGCACAGCAGAAGCTATTATTCAGCTGGAGGAAAAGAAAGAACTGTCCCAAAGAAGCACGGAAACCACGCAGTTAAATGTCTTTTGCTACAGTAAGCCTCTGAATACGCCATTATAGCAAGTTGTTGTTCGTGTGCCTGGCACTTACCCTTCGTCTCTCTCTCCTAGTGAGAACCTGACCATGCAGCAGCCTCCACACCATCCTGGCAGCAACCTTAGTATCAATCCAGAGCAAGTGGAACCCATTGTAATAATGCTTCACTTCACAGACAATTTTTTGGTGCCAGGATTTTTTCCCTACGGGGCTTTCTGTGCCTCCTGCTGGTGTTGGGGTGGGTGCAGCACCTCGGGTGGGTGCAGGCTGCTCCTGGGGCTCCCGGAGCACACAGGTGGATGTGTGGAACCATTGCACGGCTTCAGCTGCAGGGTGAGGCAGGCGGGGGTCCGGCTGTGCGTGGCGCTGGCGTTGTGAAGGGTGTCCACAAGTCTGGTTTAAGTGCAAATCCACCAGTTGGACCAAAGCAATCGCTGGAGAGCATGGAGAGATGGAGTGCAGGAGGAGCTGGGAGCCTCTGGAAGCAGAGAGGTGGTTAAGAAAAGCACGGTGCTCCGTGGCTAAGCTGCCTGAACACCAATTTGTGTGCTTGGTGCCACAGCCTGTGAAAATAACCTCACGGCTGCATCAATGCCTGCAGCTCCGAGCACTGAGCAGTAAGCAAAGCACCGAAAATCCCACGGCGACAACTTTAATTCGGGAGGAGGACAACACGAGGCTTCTCACTGCTCCTAGGGAGAGCTTCCACGGGCTGCCAGGAACGCCTGAGCATAGAGGGCAGAGCCGGGTGCCCTCTGTCCCCCTGTGCCCTCCGTCCCTCGGTGCTGAGGCCGCACACCGGTGGCTGCTGAGGCCGGCTGGGTGCTCACAGGAGCGCTGAGCCCCCGCTGCGCACTGTGCCAGCTGCAAAACCCAATAAATGAACCCAGCCCTGCGATCCCCGGTACCGAGGCTCCATCCCCGCGGGATCCGACGCATGCACGCCTTACCTGGACCTGAGCCTGGGCTTGGCCAGCGCCAGTAGCGCGCTCCAGCTGCGCAGTGCCATGATGCGGTGCCCCCGCCGGCCCCGCTCCCCGCCCGGCGTCCAGCCTCGGTCCGCCGAAGCGATCCCATCGCACCCTGCTCCCGACGCTCTAGCTCTTCAAGAGGAGCTCTATGGTTCCCTCCGCGTCGCTCCCTAGCTTCGCGGCACAACCTCTACGGCGGGAACCAATCAAAACGCAGGACACAACAGCGGAAGGGCGGGGGCGGGGCATGACCCGAGGTGACCCTGGAAGCGGCCTCTCATTGGCTGCGAGGGAAGTGGCGGTAAGATTTAAGGGGCGGGGCTTAGCGCGTGATGCCCTATGGGTGACGCCACGGTGAGGTGGTGGTGGGAAGTCGTGACGTGAGGTACGGCGCTGCGGGGCGCGAAAGGCAGCGGCCTGCCTCCTTCCCTCAGCCTCGAGTCGCCCTGCAGGTGATCTCACAACTATGGAGAGCTGTGAGATCGTGCCTTTTGATGTCCTCACCTGCAGCGGGCGGGAGGCAGCGCCGGTTCCTCACACGCCTTCAGGGCTGAGAGGAGGTTTGTGCGGAGCTGCGATGTGCTGGGGGTGCCAGCAGGCCCTGAGCGATGCCGTGTCAGCCTCACAAAGCATTCTCAATGAGGAACAGGTTTCTCTCATTGTGGCTAAGGCAGGTGAATGGTGTTTAAGATGAGAAATTGGGAAGGCTGGATAAGAAGCTCAGCAGGGTGTGCAGCAGGGCTCTTGTTATTGCCTCAGTGTTGCCCATTGGTTGAAATCATGTTGCCCATAAGGGCTGGCCTTCAGCTCCTTTAAATTCTGGGGAGAAAAGCACTCTGCCATTAACCCACATTCTGTATTACTATCAAAACCACTTGTTAGTGCCATGTAACAGTACAGTTTGGATCCTGATTGTGATTTAAGCATCATAAGGCAAATGTTCAGGGCTTCTTTATGTTTGAAGGAGGGTTGGATGCTTCTGTTTTTAAGGGGAGCCATGCAGGCTGGCTCCCACGCTTAGGAGCCCTGTGTGTGATTTGAGGCATGGCTCCTGGAAGCAATTACCCAGCTTTATTTAAAGCAGAACATTCTTCAGGGAGAGCGCAGCACCTCTTTGATTGCTGAAGATCATTGTTTTCTCTCTGGGTTGTTGTAAAGCATTGTGTGGCGTAGGAGGAATGCTGGGCCTGGTGCTGATGGAACTGCAGTTTGGTGTTGGTCTGAGCTGCTCAGGAGGAGCCCTGTGAGCAGGAGTGCAATGCCTGGAGGGAGGCAAAGCCCAGAGAGCCCCGAGGGCTGGAGGGAGCAAAAAGCACAACGTTCAAAGCATTGTGCTGAGGTGATGGCAGGGGCTGCTGGGTACAGTCAGTGTAGGCTGAATGGCGATCCTGATAAGCATCTCTAATTACTTGTGAGTGCATGTTCTTCTCCCAGCAGCTGTTTGTACCTTCCTTGCAGTCCCTGCACGCAGCGTGAGTAAAGAATGTCTGCTTAAGCAACAGTTCTGTGTTCACAGCTTTTAATCGTTTCTTCTGCTAGGGGCAGAGGTTATCATCTGCTCACTGACTTTTGCTTTCACCTCGATTATGATGAGTTAAAACTTGCTCTAGCCCTATGTGTAGTTTCTTATCCATCAGATCATTTCAGAACAATAGCGAAAACTGTCAGGAAGAGGAAGAAATAGTGTGAGAGAAGGCAGAAAAATGAAGGAAAACAGGAATTCCTGTCAGTTTGTTGCTTAGTTGTCGAAAGGTTGCAGAAGAAGTACGTCCTCAGCTGCAAGAACATCAGTACCCCCGCAGTAATAGTTTGAACTGCAACACTTAGGGAAGACTTGAGAAAGAGAGAGGGCCTTTTTTAGGTCACCTCCATTTCTGATGGCTTATTGCATTTAAGAAGGAGCAGAATTGCCTTTTAAGTTCACTTTATTACAGCAATTATCCCCTTCCCCCACCCCCAAGCACAAGAGAGAAGCACCTCATTATTGTGGGCGCTGGGCCGCAGGGTCTGGGCAGTGCTGTGAGTTTGGGAATCATTGCTCAGTCTTTGTTCAGTGACTCGTGAAGCTCTTCTCTCTTCAGTTTCCTCTTTCATGTTGGATCATGCCTCTCTTGCCACCCAATGCATTGTGTTTCACTGTCTGATATTTTTCCTCTGCTAACAGACGTTGGATTATCTTTCCATCTTGTTTACTTTCTGTTCCCTTGTGCTTCTCTTGCTTTCCATTTTTTGCATGGTGATTGTTTTGGTTTGGTTTTTTTTTTTGTGCTGCAGGAAAGATTTATTGTGCATAGTTGAGTTGTGATTTCTTCCGTGGAGGGGAAAAAAGAAATTCAGGGGCTGTGGAGGGAGGGAATTAATTGCGAGCATTTCAGTGCTTAATTTTTCAGCCAAATTAGGTTTAGGAGCTGTTGAAGATTTTTCTTTCTCCATCCAACCCACATGCCAGATCAACCCAGAATCGTGAAGGCACGCTGGAATCTCCCCAGCAGAACTGGTGTTTGTTTCCCAGGCCTCATTACCATCCAGTAGTAGTAATTAAATGCATCTCAGCTGCTGTGCTGGTTTCGTAACAGCAGCACAGATGAGTGGCACGATGGGCTGCTGTGCTTCCAGCCGGGCTGGTGGCGAGTGTGCCCTCACAGAGAGCGGCTGCTGTTGGGCTGCAGGGTTCGCACACAGGCAGAGGGCAGCTGCTGTTGAATCGATCGGGCTGCTGCTCGCATGGAGCGCAGCGGCAGGACTACAACCCCCGTGATGCTTTGCGGCGGGTGCCGCCCGGGTGGCCAATGGGGCGCAGAGGGGCGGTGGC
>NW_024885048.1:0-17731 GCF_019232065.1 Centrocercus urophasianus
CTCATTGCTCTCTATAACTTCCTGAAGGGAGGCTGCAGGGAGCTGGGGGTCGGCCTCTGCTCTGTGTCATCAGTGATGGGAGCAGAGGGAACGGCTTCAAGCTGCGGCAGGGGAGATTGGATGGACATGAGGAAGTGTTACTGTTCAGAAAGGTGGGCAGCACTGCGATGGATGCCCAGGGAGGTGGGGGAGGCACCGAGCCTGGGGGTGTTCAAGGAAAGGCTGGATGCTGTGTTGAGGGCCGTGGTTCAGTGGGAGCTGTTGGGAATGGGGGAACGGTTGGACTGGATGAGCTTGGAGGTCTTTTCCAACCTTGGTGATTCGATGATTCTATGAGTTGGGAAGGCTGGTGCTGGTCCCTGTGGGCAGGAGGTATCACAGAGCATCCATCCACGTGCACTGCGTGGGGCTGCATCCGCAGAGCGGTGCTGAGCTCCAAGTTGTGCACGTGGAGGCTGTGCCTGCTCTTACCAAGAGGCTGTCAGTCAGCTGCCTAATAAATCTCGTGGAAAGCAGCGGAGCAACGGGGCTCCCTGGAGCTACAGAAGGAAATGATTTAATTGCCTCTTTAATAGGGAAAGGGGGTTGCCTGCGTGCTGCGACTGGATGCTTTGAATAGGCTGATTTGTACTGGGAAAGATTCTTGGGATTCAAGCGCATTGCCAGAGGCTCTGGAGAGGCTCACGGAGCATCGCTTTGTTTTGACGTGTCACAGAGGTGTTAATTGAGCGTGAGAGCCAGGAAAATAGTGAAGCCTCCCTGAGAGTGAACCGGTCTCTCCAAGGCTCAGCAAAGCCTTCAGCAGCACTCAGAGCAGCGCTGGGCTGAGGATTTATGGAGGTTTCAGAAGCCATCCTGCTCCTTCCAGGCTGAGCGGGGAAAGCTTTTGTTTTCCTTGGCAAAGCGATGAACCCAACAGCGCC
The DNA here is from genome assembly GCF_019232065.1 of Centrocercus urophasianus. Classification (NCBI taxonomy): domain Eukaryota; kingdom Metazoa; phylum Chordata; class Aves; order Galliformes; family Phasianidae; genus Centrocercus; species Centrocercus urophasianus. The sequence goes on from NW_024885048.1 coordinate 924, forward strand.
AAACAAAGATGCTGAGAACATGACAAATGCTTTCGTGGCATCGCTGTGGTTTATTTTCTGCATCTTGGAGTTGTTGAAGGATGTCGGTCTCCAAACGTTGCAGACTTGAAACCCTCTGTGCTGAGATGTCCCCTCTGCTGCCTGGGCAGGGCTCGGATCTCCCCCAAGTGTCTTTGTTCCCCCCAAAGTCGGAGCCTTCCTGGCACAGAGGGAAGTTCCTCACCCTGGGACCCTGGGCTGGACGAATTCCTGCTCTGTCTTTTAGGTGTAAATGCGTTCAGTGCAAGGTGTGAAGGATCCGACCCCACCACGTGCAGCCCACGGGCTCCCATTCCCTTGCAATCTCCTGTTTTCCCCCCAGCTTCAGGACCGCTGCCTTCAGCACGCCGCGTTTTGCATGCATGCAAAGCCACAGACCGTTCCTGCAAAGGTTCTTCTATCCTGGGCTTCTGTATTTCTGGCTCTTTGCAGTGACTGAGCGTGGGGCAGCCGAAGCCATGGCTGCTGAGCTGTGTCCCTCAGTGAGGTTTGTGCTCCGGCTCCTTTGCTTCGCAGCTGATGCAGAAACGTGCTGTCAGAAGGCAGCTGGGAAGGAAACCTGCTGCTGTGCAGATGACTCAGGCTGTCGGTGGGAGCAGTCCTTCTCCAGGGCCTTTTTCCCCTCTGCCAAGTCTGGAGGAGCTGTGAATCGTGGGTTTTGCAACGGCGAGTTGGCAGGAGAAAAAGGAAAGTGACAAAGCATGAGAAAATACTTCAGCAGAACGCTGCCTGTCAGAGGGGTCACGGGGGGGGCTCAGAAGTGACTGTGGTGACACTGAGCCCGAAGGAGGGTCCTTTGCTTTTAAGGAGGAGGAAAAGGAGCAGATGCTGTGCGTGTGCTTCCCAGTAGAACAGGTGAATCCAGCACCCGCAGCAGAGGTCCCAGCTCTGACCTGTGCCTTTGCACGGCTTCCTTCCAGCTGGGTTATATTTGAAGAGCACCGAACCCCTCCTGAAGCGCTTTGTGCAGACGATCCGCTCCCTGCAGATGCCTTCAGCCCCCTCCAGTCCCTCTCAGCCTCCCTGCTGCTCCCTCTGAACACCCTGGGGTTCACATTGCACCCGCAGCAGCACAGGGCCGTGCAGTGGAAGGATGCTTCCATGGCGTCGGTTGCACGCAGGTGAGCCGTCGGTGCTGCTGTGACTCAGCCCAGGGGTGAGACAGGGAGCGGTGGGGCGGGCAGCCCCCGGTCAGCCTTGCCACATCCTCCCTGCCCATATCTGTGGAATCCATCCCAGCCCTGTCCCAAATAACAGGGATCTGTTGCAGCCCTGTCCCAAATAACTCGTTGCTTAGTAGGAGGCCGACACGGAGCTGGGAGCTGCGGCGCTTGGCCACCCGGTGCTCCTCTCCCTGTTCGTGTCTCCACAGCTGAGCTTTTCCCACATCTTCTGAGCTCGGCTGTGCGCTGCTTCTTCCCCCCGGTGTCACCTGGCTGCATCCCAGGGGGGAGAGCCGCCGAGTGCAGCCCTCTTGGAGCTGCAGAACTGTGCACAAAGCAGCAAAAAGCAGCGCTGGAAACATGACGGCTCCTGCCCTGCTGAGAGAGCTGGGCTGGCTCAGCATGGAGAAAAGAAGGCTGGGGGTTGAGCTCAGTGCAGCCTTCAGTGCCTGAAGGGAGCCGACAAACAGGAGGGGAGTCAGCTTTGTGAAAGGGGAGATGAGAGCAGGACGAGGGGAAATGGTTGGAAGTTGAGGGAGGGCAGATGGAGGCTGGATGTCAGGGCAGTTCTGTGCTGTGAGAGCGGTGAGGGGCTGAACAGCTGCCCAGAGAGGCTGCGATGCCCCGTCCATCCCTGGAGGTGTTGGAGGCCAGGCTGGATGGAGCCCTGGGCAGCCTGAAATGTGGAGGTTGGTGGCCCTGCATGGCACAGGGGGGTTGGAGCTCCGTGATCCTTGAGCTCCCTTCCAACCCAACCGTGCTGTGACTCTGTGAAACCTGCAGCTCAGCACAGCGCAGCTGTTTTGGGGCCGAGCCCTGGGCTCTGCTGGGACAGAACCTGCCGTCGTTTTGCTGTAACCAGCTGCAAAATGAGTTTGACCTTTCAGGTGCCCGCTTGGAAGAAGTCGGCGCTTTTACAACAAATGATTTTGCTCCTTCCAGGAGGCGAAGGCTAAATGTCACGTTTGATGAATGAGCGACCTTTCACGGGGGTGGAGGGAAACTCCTCCATGCGCTCCACCCCACACCGACGTCATTTCCATGATGGGGCTGAGTAACGTTTTCCAAGAAGTCAGAGATGGCAGCTTAGAGCTGCATCCCGTGGGGAAATGCCTGGCGTTGCTGCTGATCTCATTGCTGCCTGCTCTCCTTTAGCTGAGAGCTGGCCAGGGATGTGGGGGAGCTCCGTGATGGTGATTTTGTGGCCATCAGCGCCTCTTTTCCCCACCCTGGAGGTGTCAGCATCCACGTGCGTGGCCCTGGGAAGGGCTGGCAGAGCGAGGAGCGGCACTGAGTGCTGGGGAAGCATCCAGGGATGCCTGGGGATATTTGCAGGCTGCGCTGTTTTGTGGTGCCCAAGTTTGCGCTCTGAGTTTGTGCTGTGATGAGGACAAACCTAAACCCCCCTCCCTGCTGTAAGACAGCAGAACTTCAGGAAGGCAAAGCATCTTAAAGCCTCCTCTTGGCTCTGCCCTGGTCTTTTGTCAGCCCGGTGCCGTTGTGATGCTTCCCCTTCTGCAGGCTGAAAGAGCAAAGTGATGCCAAGCGGGAGCAAAATCCCCATCCTCAGCTCTCATCGTTGACATGGATGCCATTGACATTGAGGAGTCGTGCTCCGCTGTTGTGATGCCCCACGTTTATAGCAGCCGTTTGGCTCTGCTTTGCGCCATCGCACAGCGCCGGACGCCTGACGGGCAGAATGGTGGGATGGAGATTGATGGGGAAACATCCCCGGGGTGAACGGCACGCGTCGTGCTTCCCTCGCTGTGTCCTTTCCTCCCTGTGCCCTTGCAATGCATTCCCTGCTCCCTTAGCGACGTGTCCGCATGCAGAGCTGTGACATCTCCCGGCGCTGTGCCGTGTGGGGCAGTTCTTTGTGCCCCCGTGGGGTGCAGAGGGGGCTGTGGGGTGGGTGCTCTCCCTTGGGCCGTCTCACTGCACGCTGTGCTTCCTTGCAGGTGTCTCCATGTCTCAGCTCTGCAGCTCCTGGGACTTAGACCAGCAAAGCATGGCGTATCTCCCCGATGCAGGTAACCCCACCTGCAGGATCCTCCTCCTGTTTTTTTTTCTCTCTCTCTCTCCAAGCTTAGCAGATTAGAACTCTTCTCTGAAGGCTCTCAGAGCGTTGTTTGTGCTGAGCTACCATTAAGGCGGGTGTGAAACCAAGGACTGAAAGCTCCTGGAGCAGCTCTGGGCTCCAGGTGCCCCATGGCCATTCCCCCATGTGTGTGCAAGCTGTGCAGAACCACTGCACCTCAATGGGGCTGAGAGGAGCCTGGGCTGCCCTGGGATCAAGCCATAGCAGTTGGGTACACTCATACTGAGCCTTAAATTGAAGAGCTGTGCTCTTAGTTCTCGATTCCTTTGGGGTTTTTTAACTCACTTTTGTGCCAGATTTCGTTGTCTGATGGTGTTTTATGCAGGAAATCCCCAGCATCAGCTGAGAGGCTCAAGAAAGCGGCGTGGAGCCAAAGAGGCAGCAGCTGTTTGTGGTGCCTCTCGAGAAAGCATTGAATGGCCTTTAAAATAAAGAAATAGTTTTAAGAAATGGGAGGGGAGGAAAGGAGGGAAAAAGGAAATGGGAAGAAAGGGAAAAGGCAAAGAAAAAAAACGGGGAAAAGGAGAAAAGAAGCAGCCAGGAAAACAAACAGCCCGTGCCAAGCTCCGTTCCGGCGTTCCTTTCAGGTTCACATGCTCTGCACTGGGAGCCCCATTTCCTTCCTGCCTTCTTTCTGCCCCTTTGAGGGTTTGTGGAACAATGCTCGTTGGATTTGTGTTTGGGATTTGTCTGACTTACGGGAGCTGCTGCAGTGCTGGCGCTGCTTCCCGTCTGCATGGGGGAAATTCTGCTCCGGCTGTGACCTCTTCCCCTGCGGTTTTGCATCTCTGCTTTGGGTGAATTTGGCCTCTTTCAAGGCTCGTTTTTTGGGAGCCAAGTGCGAAGGAGTGGAGGAGAAAGGATCGGGGTTTGGAAGTGGGCTGTTGGGGTCTGACTGCTGAAGTGCAGCAAATGAACGTGAGCACGTTGTGCTGTGGGGGTCGGTCCTGCCCTCACCGGGCAGATCCACAAACATGAGCTGTGATCCTGCTTGGTGGTGCTGTCATCACGTAGAGCCAGAGGAACACAGAAGCTTTTCTTGTCACATTGAATGCAAGCAAAAAAAAAAAAACCCAAAACCAACACCTTTATTTGCATCTGATTTGCTTCTTGTAAAGCTGTGACAGCTGCCACAAACGCTGCTTTCCTCTGCCCCTCCAGAGATGGAAACCATGGCTGCCAGCACATCCCTCCCCGACCCGGCCGCTGAGTTTGATCGCAACGTGCCCCGAATCTGTGGGGTGTGTGGGGACAGAGCCACCGGCTTCCACTTCAACGCCATGACCTGCGAGGGCTGCAAGGGCTTCTTCAGGTGAGCTGAGCAGAGATTCCCACCCCACATGCTGACTGCTGCTGGTGCTCAAGGTGCAGCCCTGCAAGGCTTTGCGTTGCAGGCAGCCAATGTGTCCTCAATAATTCAGACCCCACAAGGTGTTTCCCCTGTATTTCCCTTCTTGTGGCTACCAGGGGCTGTCAGCCATCTGTTAGGAGCCTTGCAGACTTCACATGCTGCATAGATAGGAGCATGCCAGCCTCTAGCGTGAGCCTGGGCTGGGAAGAGCAGACCCAGAGCCGGCGGTCTGGGAGTTTGAACAGCTGTAGTTTTTGTTTGCAGCTGATTTGAGGCTTTTTTCAGCCGCCAGGTGAGTGTCTCCTAGTCTGCAGCTGCTCCTAACGAAGGCAAAACCGTCCGAGGGCCTGATGAGCTGTGAGTTGGTGGGTGTTTTAGTGGCTCGCTTGCCCTGACGGTGTCAAACCATTCACGTGGGAATTCAGGTCGCTTGCACCAAGTGAGAGAATGACTAAGAGAGACGAGGAGAGATAATGGCTGGCGTGGGACTGGCAGGGAGAGCCTTGCTCAAGCACCGTGTGCTGCAATGAGATGGAGGCAGTGGGCTGCAGACACCAGAGCACAGCGCTGTGTGTTCAGCAGGGCTGTGACAGCAACCGGGGCACAGGTTTGCAGAGCGAAGTCACAGCTCCTCCCCTGGCAGGAATTTTGGGGCTAGATGGAGGTTTTCCCACACCGCAGCCTGGCCAACCTGAGCAACGACATTTTCCTCAATTCCTGCTGCTCAGTCAGTAACTCTGCTTTCAGGTGCTGCCCTTCACGCTCTGGTTTGGTGGCCCCAAGCTTCCCTGTCCCCTCCGTGCCTGCGGTGGCCGTGGGGTGGATGGGGCTGGTCCTAAACTGGCTGCAGGGCAGCTGCTAACGCTGTCAGCCCTCCTCTGCACTCTGCTGCTTCCCCATCTCTGCTGGTGCAATCATGTACGACACGCAGCTGCAGCAGCATTTCTGAGCAGATGTTTTAATGGTGTGAAAAGCACTCATCGTCAGCTAGCCCTTCATGCCCCCTAGAAGGCCTTGATTTTCAATTTAAGGCTCTGCTTTTCCTTCATCTTGCTTTCCAGGCACGCCGTCCCCATGCTGGGTCTTGGTGTGTTCTTTCTTGCCCAACCAGGCTTGTTTACAAGCTATTTAGAACCGGTGAATTGAGTAATCCTTGTTGCTACCACAATATGCAGGTGCTTTCTGCCTGAAAACACCGCAGCACTGCTATGGGGGAAGCTGGACCCCTTAAAACTCACCCAGAAAATCTACGCCTCCCTTTGCACAGACCACAAACACTTTGTTCCTATGTGCACTTGCTGGTTTTAGCTCCCTGAGCAGGTTTATGAAGAGCCACTGCACAGATACCAATTCCTGGTGGCTGCCTTGCAAGTCAGAATTGAGCCTGGAAGGAACAGAGGGGGCGAGGGGATTCCAGGCTGCAGTGGCAAAACCTGGGGTGAAGGAACTTCCCGGTCGGTCCCAGCTGCTTTGGGTCGTATCTGTGTGGACGATTCCCCAGCATGAAATCAGGACCTGGGTTTCATGGCTCTATAAAAGGCATTAGGAATTTACTGGCACCTCTGGGTGCTCAAACGTGCACGTAAGCTGCAGCACAAACAGCCCTGAGGCAACCTTTGGCCGCTGGCTTCAAAGTCCGCTGTTTATTAATGATGCCAACGGCAACAGTGGCCTTTTATTGAGCTCTGCTGTTTGCTCAGGGGCTCTTAAAATGCATCTAAGCCAGAGTGATTTATTCTGCTGCGACTTGGCTGAAGCATCTGCAGTTTCTCTGGTTTATTCTGAAGTTCCAGCGCAGTGACACTGGGTGTTCATAGCAGAGCTGCTCGGAAAGGCTCTGCGTGTTTCAAAACCCAGCAGCTCCCCACCCATCCTGTCTGCATCACCGTTTCTCCCACTCCTGTAATCCTCCCCGGTTGGTCTTTGCCCTGTTCCCCGTGGAAGTGGGAGATGAATTCCTCTTTTCTTTTGAAATAAATCCCCGGGGCCGTGAGCCGTTCAGCTTCCAGTCTCCATCCTGCTGTGTTGTCCTCCTGTTCCTGTTGCTGGAAGGAGGCAACCTGCGAGCTGCTGCTTGGGTTGTGAGTGGTGCTGAGTTGGCGGCGGTGATGGGTTGATGGTTGGACTGGTGGATCTTAGTGGCCTTTTCCAGCCTTTATGACTCTATGCATGGGAGAAAGGAGGCTGAAATCCACGTAATGCAGAGTCCAGGAGTGATCCCAGACCTTGGGGGTTGTGCATCCAGCAGGAGATGTGCACCTGGCCGAGGTGAGAATGGTTTGGATGCGCCAAAATGCTGGTTTAAGTGGTAGAAAGTGAGCAGCAGAAACCAGGCACAGCAGCCTTACTCCTCAGCTTGCTTCGAGGCCTCATCCTAAAGCCTGTTGCCCAACAAAAATGTTCCAAGGGGTCTCCAAAGATAGGTTGGGATAAGAGGTGGCTGACGGCTCTCAGAGGGATTTGGGGGAGAAAATGAGAATGGTGCCAGAGGGCCAAAGCTGTTGGACTTGCTGTTGATGCTGGGCTTCCCTGGGGGCTGTGGAGGAAGCGAGGAAGCGAGGAAGAAATAAGAATTATCCAACCCGAAAGTGTGACAGCTTCACCCTGTTTCGTGGGTAAAGGCAGTGCCAAAATGAACCCCAGCGGTGCTTACAGGGCTGGCGACTGAAATGTGGAGTCGGGAAGGCTGCAGTGGGGTTTGGTGAGGAGCAGGGCTGCTTTTGGGACCTGCAGCATCACGTGGGCTCCGTCAGTGTGAGAGCCGTGTGCGCTGAGATCCCACTTCACTCGCACAAAGATCAGCGCCGTGGGGCTCAGCGCAGCTCTGCCCATCCCTGTGGGTTGGGAGTCCCATAGGCAGGCTTTGCAGCCTCCATCCCTCCTTCTGCAGGCACCCAGCCACAATTTGGGGCAACGCTGATGGAAATTCTCTCCCCGTTTCCCCATCACAGCACGGGCAGAGCTTGGGGTGATCCGGGTGACCCCAAACTCGCTGCAGCCTTCCTTCCCCATTCCTGGCTGAGGCTTTGTTTACTGCCGCCAGCTCAGTGCAGGGAGGGAAGGTTATATTTAACATCCTGCCTGGGACGGGGCTGTAAATGAGCCCTGAAATGGCCACTTGTGGGGCTGTACAAAAATACACCGGAGCCAGACGGCTGCGCTCGCTCTGCTGATGCAAGGCTGGGCGCTGCGGGGCCGCCGACCCCAGGGCAGGGAAACGCTGCTCAGAAACCCTCCGTTGTGCCCCGCCGCCCTGGGTTCAAATAAGCTGCAATTTTCATTCCAAAACCATAATGTTGGCTTGCACACGGTGCAGCTTTCCCCGCTCCAGGGCCTCGCGTTCCTCTTGTTTGTGCCCTCCCCAGCCTTGCCCTGGGCTGTGGGGCTCCAGATACCCAAAAATTACAAAGATTTGTTCACCGAAACTGGGGGATTGAGGGGTGTTTGGTTGCAAACCCTGCTTTGCCCCTGGGCTGGGCAGCGTTTGTCCTCGTTCCTGGAACGATGCTGGTTTTAGCAGAAGGGGAAAACCCAGAGAAAAGCGGTCAAACCAAAACCCAGCTGTAAGGCAGAACGCAGAGTCAGGGCTGCGGAGGCAGGTGCTGGAGGCTCCGCCATCAGCTTCTCCTGAATTCATTTCCCCAGATGCGTTTACACATCTGTGAGGTGAGAGGAGGGTGAAACCTGGCTGTTTGCATCTCCGTTTGGAAAGCAGCCTCTAATTGCACCCTCACGGGTCTGCAGCCCAGGAACACCAAGTGTATTTATACCCTAGAGGCACAGCCCTGGCGCTGCTCCTGGGCTGGAGATCCCTGTCCTGTGCCCACGGAGCTCAGGACCGCGTCCACTTGGCATTGCAAGAGCATTTTATCACTGCTCCTCCTTGCAGGACTCCATTTGGGGGCGTTAATTTCAGGCGGTTTGGTCTCTCACTGTTGTACTCCAGCTGTGTCTCGGTGCTGCTCTCTTTCCGTGTGCTTTTCTGCTGCGTTTGCCCTTCTGATCACTTCATTTCCAGCCCGGGGGTTCGGTTTGCCTCCATTCAAACTCACATCTTCATTTAAAATGAGTGCTGTGTGTAGAAATGCACGTAAAGATAAGCCTTGCTCGCCGATGGAAGATCATCGAGTCACTTTCTCCAAAGCAGAGATGTGGCATCGCCGAAACCACCCTGAATGGCCAAACTCAGTTGTCCTGCAGTGTGTCATTAGTGGATATCAGGAGCTTGTAGCTGGGACCTGTGGCTTTGACCCTTTGTACTTGGAAGCTTTGCAGTCCTGATCGTAGCAGCGGATTAACGTGGCACGGTGTGGTTTTGGTGGAAAAGAGGTTATTATGTTAAGTGTTGTTTCTCTCATGTCCTGCAGTGAGGTTTTTCTCGTGCACATGCAAGCATGCACTCCAGCCAGTTATTCTAGCAAAGCCAGGCTTTAAAGGCTGGTAAATGTTTAATAACGCTGCTTTAGTACATGCTGCTCTGTCCTCTGGTTTCTCTGTCCCTGGATGGACATTTCTCTACAGTTCCACCTCCTCCTCTTGGGCTTCAAAACAACGTGAAACCAGAAAGCCGTTTCAGTGGCGTTGAGCCCGCAGGCTGCGTTCTTTTGAGGGCACCTTTTCCATGCTGTCCAGACCTGGAAGATCAAACCCAAATGTGCACGCACAGCACCTTCCAAGTTGAGCCTTTCCAAGAGCCCAGCTGAGCTGCTGGGTGTCAGGTCAATCGTTCCCTCTCAGCAGCCTTTCTCCAGCAGTTTTGCTGTCCAGACACTTGGATCCGCGCTCGCGTCTCCCCCTCCGGCTGCTTGGAGCATCCCTCGTGCACTGCAAACAGCGCTGTGTGACCCAGGGTGTGTTGTTGATTTTTTTTGTCCCCTCCTGTTCCTCTGCAGGAGAAGCATGAAGAGGAAAGCGATGTTCACCTGTCCGTTCAACGGGGACTGCAAAATCACCAAGGACAACCGGCGGCACTGCCAGGCCTGCCGGCTGAAACGCTGCGTGGACATTGGGATGATGAAGGAGTGTGAGTACGCTGGGTGTGCAGGGCTCAGCCTCGCGGCCCTGGCGCCCTTCTTCTTAAAACCTCTGTGCTCAAGGCTTTAAAACCCTCACGAGGACTCGAAGAGGATGCAAAGGGCAGGGGGACGGCGTGGGTAATGATTGCGCGGGGCTCATTTAATGGTTGAGGCGTTCGTGAGCTGGCTTTGCTGGCAGCTGCACGGTGAGCACATCCGGGGCCGTTGCTGATTAACTCACGGATGGAGCCCATTCACGTCCTGTCCTGTGCAAAGTCATCGTCCTCCCGCAGCGCGTGGCCGAGCAGGCAGGGAGAGCTGGAGAGCCTCCGAGTGCTGATGCTGTGGGATGGGGAGCCGTTCCACCTTTTGCTCTGCAATAGCTTTATTTCAGGCCCCTGCTCCTGCAGCAGGGTCCGTCCGTCCCGCCACGTGCAACGCGGAGACTTAAACAAATAGCAGAGGGAAGTAAAGCACTTTTTAACCCAATCTAAACAGGTTAATGTTGTCCAAATATTTGTGGGTTTTTTTTTTTTCGACTGTATTTATAGATAAGCAGCTTTTAAAAATAAAAGCTGCTTGGCACGTTTCCTCCTACACACGCGTGCTTTCTACGCCCCGAGACTTCAGGAGTTTAAACCAAAATAACAGCCCTCTGCTAGGAGACTGCAAACAGGACAGCCTGTCCTATGATTGATGGGCTTGAAAATTCAGAGCTGGCTTGGCAAATGGAAGTGCTGAACGTTTCCTTATGTGCCGAGCGGAGAACAAACAGCGCCCGGTGGCACGGGGTGCAGATCTGCAAACCAGAACTTGCAAAGAACTTGAAGAAAAAAAATGCCTAAACGTTCAGGAGCCCCGGAGATCAAACAGATCTTGAGGAATAGGAGGCCCCCAAATCGTGTAAAGTGCCAGCTGTGCTCTGTAGGGGGGTAGGAAAGCAAAGAGCAGGCAATGCACCAGGTGAATCCTTCTCTCGTGAGAGCACAGGGATGGGGAAGCAAACCGGAGCAGGTCTGCATCCCATGTTCTGCCCTGCAGAAACAGCTGCTCCCTTTGGCTTAATGCTTGGACACGGCAAAGAGCCAGAGCTGCTCCCTGTAGTCGGCCGAGCAGTGTGGGAAGCACTGCACAAAGCACAGTTTCGGTGTTCTGCTGCTTTGGCATTTGTTGTCACACCTGATTTCTTGGTTGGCACAGCACCGTTAGGCACTTTCTGCTCCCGAACCCGGCTCTGAGGTGTTCCCAGAGCAGCAGGAGAGCCGTCCTCGTTGATGGCATGTTTACACTATGGATCTTATCTCACTCAAAGGGAGGAAAAGCGCTGAGCTGATTGAAAAGGAGAGCGCTGAAATGCCCCAGCGCACGAGGCTGCCTGGCTGGGAGCCTCCAGCCCTGGTTACTGCAGTTTGTTTGGCATCGCCGTTGCCAACAAGGGAAATGTGTTGACTTGTAGCAGTCAATTACCCACGGAGGGTCAGAAAATGCACTGAGGGATTCGCCTGCCCGCCTCGGGGTTAACTTGTAAGCGACCCCCCTTAGCAAACGGATTCTGTATTAATGAAACCTAACCGAGGAGCCTAAAAATAGCCTTCCTGCAGCCTCTGCTGCTGCTTCAGTGAATGGGAACAAGGTGTGCTGCTGTTATTTTTAGGTGGCATCGTGGATCTTTGAACTCTTGGGGTGGGCTCGTGTCTTCCCCGGGCTGCGGTTGCTGGCACGGGTAGGGATGGGCTTGGTTTGATGGGTCCGAAGCAGAAATTAGAGCAAAACTGGATAAGGAGGAGGAGGCAGATGTGGACGCTCTTTGTGCTTGCGTTAATTTGAGGTCTGGTGCAGGCAGCTCCGTCTCCTCCTCCTGTCCTAAATCTTGGGTGGCTTTCACCGTTGCCCCCAGGCTCCAGGCTCGGTGCTGCAGTGAGGGGCTCTCAAGAAGGTGAAGGCTTTGTGTGTGTTGAAAATGGCACAGAGCAGAAGCCCTGCCCTGCTGCGCTCCCTGGGGAGCTGAGGACAGCCGCTGTCCCCACGAGGGACCAAGGAAGGGATGAGTTGCAGCCATAGGAACACGCTGAGCCCAGCAGTGAGGGTCAGGGCCGGGGGCTGATCCACAGCTGCAATCTGCCAGCAGCGTTAGCAAATATTTGTGGTTTTCCACCCATCTTATCTGCGTGGGGTAAAGCACAGGGCAAGCTTAGGGGACAGCGTCAGGCCACGGGCGAAGGCGAAAGCCGCGTCGTTTGGAAATGTTTTCGGGCTGTTTCCCTTCAGATGGCCCAAGCAATGCTGAGCTCATTCCTTCCATCCCGCAAAATTGCCTCCCGCCAGCTGCGTGGTGCTCCAGAAGGGGCACCCATCCCTCCAGGGCCGTGCGTTACCTGTGGGTAATTCACCTCTCTTGGCCTCGCTGCCCTCTCTTTCCCTTGCTTTTATCAGCTCTGCAGTCATTACAGCACACAGGGGCAGGGGATGTGCTTCCCCTTGGCTGCCCTGTGCTGCGGTGCAAAGCAGGGAGGCAGAAAACACGGCGCTGAATTGAGCGGCCGCAGCAGCCTCGCTGCATCTCTCCCTGCTGTGCTACTGCTGGGGGATTTTGGGTGCCTGTCACGGTGCCAGGATCGAGGAGCCTCCTTGGGAGGATCCAGCTGTGCTTGCAGTGTCCTGCTGCAGTTTGTCTGCCTGTGGATGGATTGCAGAGCGTTATGCGGGAGCTGGGATGTGGGGGAAGCGAAGGCAGAGCTGTGGGAGAGGCAGTGGGGAGGAATGAGGTTTGCACCCTGTGAAGGCTGCAGCTCGTGAGAATGGCTGCAGAGCGATCCTGGGCGCTTTTGGCAATGGAGCGGGGTCACAACGCCCTGCAGAGCTCTTTGGGGATGATTCCTGCCCTGATGCCTTGTGGCACATTAAACACACACTGTGCTGCCCAGCCCTCACCCTGCGGATCACTGCACGGCTTCACTGCAGAGCTGCTGCCGCAGGGGCAGTTCTGCTTCCCCCCATCCTCAATGCCACTCCCTGGGGATGGAAAGGAACCCACGGGGCTTTCTGGGGCTGCGTGGTGTCCCCACGTCCAGCTGAAATGCTGCCTGCCAAGCTTTGATGCAGTGCCTGAGTGCCATCCAGTCTCACACTGATATTTGCTCTGTTTCGTTTCGGTTGGTGTTCGGCTGCCCTTTGCTCTCCCAATGGAGTCTCCCTCCATGCCATCCCCAGCACCTCCAGCTCCCCGCTTTGGCCGAGGCTGCGTGCTCAGATCCTCACCCACCAGCCGTGTCCTCGTGCTCTCAGTAACCTCAGAGCAGCCCTGCGGCTTTCTCCTCTGTCCCTGTGGTGTCTGCAGAGGTCCGTTCTGTGTCTGAACAGAAGTGATGTGCAGATGTTGGCTTCTCCTCCTCCTGTGCTTCGGGTCAGGGCAGCCCACAGCCATTCTGCTGCAGCTCTGTTTGTGCCAGGAGCTGTGAGCACAGCTCCAGCTCAGCTCTGGGGAAGGGAGCAGCCCTGGGATCTGATCTCAAGCTGAAGATGCAGGCTGGGGCGCGTTGGCCCCATCCATCCTTCCGTGTGCACGAAGTGAGCGCAGACGAAGCCTTTTTCCCAGGAATTTTATAAAGCCCGTCAGTTGTGCTGTTACCTTTTCTCACCCCAAAGCTTCAGCTTTGCTGCTCCCCGTTGGCTGAGCTGGTGCTGGGCTCTGTTGGGGCTCGCACAGCACCGCCTCTGTTTGCAAGATGAGCTGGAAGGGAATTGCGATTGCGTTTATCGCGTCGTTCTGATCTTTAAAACACCTTCGATCTGCCTGCGGGGCTTCCTTCGGGTTTTAGACTCCTGTAAGCTCTGGCAAGTCCCATCAGAGCGTTCAGCACCGACCCAAATCCCTGGCGGTGGTTTTGCAATGGGTTCAGAGCAACGTGCAGCCCGCACCACAGTCTGCCAGGCCTCAAAGCGCTGAAACCCCGGGACAAATAAGGAAAGATGCTCTGTTGTGCAGATCCCATACAGGGAAATCCATCTGCCTGAGGGGATTTGACCAGGGGTCGGTGCATGCGCTCTTCCTCCCATCCCAGCTCCTCTTCCTCACTTTCCTCCGTGCTGGGGTGGCTGAGGAGCCGCTGACCCCATCTCTGCTCTGTCCCCCTTCCAGCCCCACGTGGCGCTTCCCAGTGCTGCTGCATTCCTCAGTGATTTCTCCTTGCATGCAGCACCTGGATGGATCCCAAGCTTTCCTAATAGGACAGGAGATGGCGAATTCCCCGTTTCGCCCGGGCTGCCCCCTGCAGCACTGACCGTTCCGTGCTGGTCACAGGAGCGACCTTTCGGCCTCAGCCGCTCATTCAGTACCTCCAGATCTTTAAATTCCCCCCCCGAGGTTGTTGTGCAAGTTTGAAAACGTATTGGAAAAATGCTGTTGGCAAAAGGCAGCAGAAGGGGCCAAGAAGTGCAAATGGCTCCTTGAGCCCCGCTGCCTTCGTCAGCCTCTCCTTCCAGATTCCACCCGACCGCAGGAAGCCGCCTGCCATCAGATAAAACACGCTGGGCTGCTCTGCTAATAACTGGTTCTGGGGCTAATAGCTTCTCAATGAAGGGGCACTGCTATTTATAGGACCCAACAGTGGATGTGCTTTGCTGATTGGGAGCGTTAACGAGCCGTTGGGTGCAAAGGTGGGTGCTTGTTGTTGCTTTTCCAACCTTGTGAGGCTCTTCAGGTCTTTAGGTTCTTTATAAGGGTCACATTGGAGCCCAAATTGCCTTTGGATGTTCAAACATCCCTAATAAACGGGAGAAGCTTTGCTCGTCGCCTTTGGACCCGACCTTTGGCTGCTGCTGAAGGCTGTTGCTCATAATACAAGCAATAAATTGGTATATTACAGAACAATTGAGGTTGGAAGAGGTCGCTAGGATCATCTGGTCCAGCCACCACCCATCCCCACCGTGTTTGTGTGTCCCCTCAGCTGAAAAACAGCCGCCATGCTGCTGCCCACCGCACTGCGCTCCCTCTGTTGTCGGAGCTGAGAGCGGTGGTGCACGAACCCATCGGCCCACATCTCGAGATTGCTTTCACCCGAAAGCACAGAGCAAACAGTGAGGTCTGGAGCAAAGCCGTGGCGGTGCTGACGTGACCTGACTGCACCCGACGGCACCCAAATGGGCCATAAATGGTGCATAGCAGGGAGCCGTGACCCAGCAGGCGAGGAGTGGGTTCAGTAATAGGGTCGATGCAGGTTCAATGACCCATCAGCAACGCTGAGGGCTGCTGCTTGGCTGCAGCACACCTGAGGCGCTTCGGTGCCGCTTTCCCAGTGCCTGTTTGCGACCCTTCGCTCTTTCCTTCCATCCCTGCAGTCATCCTGACGGATGAGGAGGTGCAGAGGAAGCGTGAGATGATCCTGAAGCGCAAAGAGGAGGAAGCGCTGAAGGAGAGCCTGAAGCCCAAGCTGTCGGAGGAGCAGCAGAAAGTCATTGACATCCTCCTCGAGGCCCACCACAAAACTTTCGACACCACTTACTCCGACTTCAACAAGTTTCGGGTACGTTGGGGGGCACGACAGCCCCGATTCCCACCTCAGCACCAACAGCTCCAAGAAACTTCATCAGTTTCATCCCAATAAAACCCGGTGCAAATATCTCGGTGCTCCCCTCAAGCTTGCTCTCCCAGCCCCATTCCTCTCACCCCGCTCTCTCTTCCAGCCCCCTGTGAGAAACAAAGTCAGCAGCAGTACAGCAACGCAATCCTCCTGTGTGGTGTCCCAGGATTTCTCCTCGGAGGACCCCAATGATGTTTTTGGCTCTGATGCCTTCGGTGCATTCCCAGGTACTGGACTCAGCTCTCTGTGTGGCATTTCAGGCATCCTTATGCTATGGAAGCAAAAGGGGAAGAGATTTTTCTAAGCTTGGCCAAGAACGAAAAAGTTGTCTCAGCTCTCCTAGGGAATGCATTTGACTCTAAGAGTCTCCTGAAGGTGTTTAGAAGGCTCCTGATGAGCTGAGAGCATGAAGTGCTTGGCTGCATCGGGACCATGAGTTGGGTTGCCGCTGCTCTGCCTGCAGTTAGACCTAAACTAACAATCCCACAGCTGATGTGACCAAAGCGCTCTCCCAGCCCAAGACAAAGACCTCCCAGCACAACAGGCACCGTCCCTGCTTCGGGCTGACACCCCTCCCTGTTACATCTCACCCCCATGGACCACCTCCCTCTTTCCAGAGCCCATGGAGCCCCAGATGTTTTCCAACCTGGATCTTTCCGAGGAGAGCGATGAGACCCCCTCCATGAACATCGAGCTGCCCCAGCTCCCCATGCTCCCACACTTGGCTGACCTGGTCAGCTACAGCATACAGAAGGTGATCGGCTTCGCCAAAATGATCCCCGGATTCAGGTGAGATGTTGTCCCCACGCCAGGTGCCCACGATGGTTTTATGCTCCCAGCAATTCAGTCCCAGCTTCCACAGTCATTTTTCTCCACTTCTCTCTGCCCCCTTCCCAGCTCTGTTCTTACCTTCTTGTTCTCTTTCCCTCTCCTTTCCTGGGGTTATTCCTCTTTAATCTTGAGCTGGATTCACCCTGGCCACATAAACAAAATGTCTGAGCTCCTGAGAAAGATGCTAAGATGAGTGGTGCTCATCTTGCTTGTGTGTCCTGAGATCCCATTTAACACCAGCCCAGCAAGAGTCAGCCTGGAGCCCAGGGCACTGGGTGCTGCCACTCGATACACGGAGCTGCAGAAATACCCACTGCTTAATTACCCAGAAATTCAGGGTGAGGGAGAAGCCGGATCGTGCCTCTGGTTGTGGACATCTCCTCATTCCCATCCGCAGGGATCTGACTGCAGAGGACCAGATTGCCCTGCTGAAATCCAGCGCCATTGAGGTGATCATGCTGCGCTCCAACCAGTCCTTCACCTTGGAGGACATGTCGTGGACCTGTGGAAGCAATGACTTCAAGTACAAAGTCAGCGATGTCACCCAAGGTAAAGGTGCTGCCAGGCTGAGGGCTCAAAGGTAGCGCCCCAGCCTGAAATTCAGGTGTAAGAAAACCTTACTGAGTAAACTGCAGATATTCAGGTGGATCTTAAACATCTGCCAGCACCTGGGGAAGAGCCTTGGAGTTACCCTGGGATGCTGAGATCCTTGGTGCAAGGCCTTGGAGTAAC
>NW_024885049.1:0-14878 GCF_019232065.1 Centrocercus urophasianus
TGAAATAAATAATAGAGCTCTTTACATTACTTGACTTTTCTACAAACCTGTCCCTCACATAAGAAGAGATGTCCTCCCACTCCAAACTAACTGCAAACTGGGATCTTCACTATGAGTGAATGTCAAGCATAGCCCTGGAAAGAATGAGACCCTTCTGTCTGACTCCCTTGGTTCATCTGCAACCTCTTTAAAAGAAGGTTTCAAAAGTAACTGCTGTTCGATGCAATGATACAAGGAACTATTTTTGGTTTACTTAGATTGTCTCAGAGTTTAATTTAAGTATCTTTTTCGGTTGTACACTCTTCATTTCAGGATATCTTTCTTTGCTTTAGTCAATTTTGAAATACATAATAGAACTCTTTATATTACTTGACTTCATGTGTTCGTTTGGGAAGCAAGAAGGAAACTTGCTTTGTTTTGTTCTCTTCCCCTGAGAATTGCAAGCATTAACAAGCATGTTGTCTTTCCTGTCATCATAGTTGCAATGAAAACCTGTCTATAGATTTAATTTCCACTTTTGCTTTTTCTTTTTTTTTTCCTATACTCTTACCTTCAGGCAAAATGCAGATTTCCCAGCAATCAACAAATTCTGTAAAGAGTTCTGAGTAAATTTTTCTGCCATTTGTATAACAAGTGACCACTCTTTGAATCTACTGCACACTCAGTCCAGATAGAAAAAAGCTATGGACGAGGCTAGAAATTATGCCTATTCTAAGCCATTTGATCTCCTCTTTCCACTCTTGCAGCACTTGGGGGATAACCCGTGAGTGATTAGCTGTTCCTTTCAAGTGTAATGATGCTGACCGTCTCTGTTCATGGTCACAGATTGCACAGCACCTTTACATGACACTGATTCCTCTTCCTCTAGGATGAAAGTGCTACAGTCCGGCAGTTTAACAAGAAAAATGTTTAAACATAGCATCTTTTCATTGCTATCTGATGAGCAGGAGTGAAAGAGAGGTCTACAGAGTATCCACGATGCAGGTAAAATGGGTG
This sequence comes from Centrocercus urophasianus, assembly GCF_019232065.1. NCBI lineage: Eukaryota > Metazoa > Chordata > Aves > Galliformes > Phasianidae > Centrocercus > Centrocercus urophasianus. The sequence goes on from NW_024885049.1 coordinate 997, forward strand.
ATAAATATATTCAGTTTGCCCTAAGGTTGACTGGCAATAGACAAATTCTAGGATACTGAAGGAGACCTTTCCTACATGTCCAGTTCCTGAGGTCCTGCTGTCAGATGAAGGGAATTTAAACCGTTTTATATCAGAAAGGGCTACTTTCCCACCAAAGGGCAAGAAAGGAGTCTGTTTTGTACATGGAGGTTGGAGGATAAATGTTTTATTCCCTGAACTTCAACTAAGTTTGCAATTGATTAAGTTGTACTTTACAGTTCTTTTTGCACAATATTTCACCCAAGGCTCCCAACGCTTTATCTAGTGCTTGAATGTATGCCAGCAGATGGACCAGCAGTAATAAGGGAGATCAATTTCCCCAGTCTTGAATGACCAGATTTGCCAGATTCTGGGCAGCCTAGGTCACCTTGTGTGTCCACGGAAGCTGGTGAGCCTGAATTGGTTGGTCTTTATCTCTGAAAGAAATTCCAAGTTCAGATGATTGCACTGACTCCGTTCACTGTGATCACTATAACCACTGTAAATTATCCACAAGCCTATGTCAAGGGATATTCTATTAGAAAAACTTATTTTCCTGATCACTACTTCAACTCCAGAATTTACTTGGAAACTCTGGTGTAACAAATACCGCCAGAAAATGTCAGGTAGTGGCTGGCATTTATAGTCAAATCTATGGAATGCTAAATGGAACAATGTTTCTTGATTACTCCGAACTGTATGGTAACTATCAAAAGCTTATTAGCATACAGTTTGGGCTAAGGTAAAATGACTTCGAGTCAGCTTCCTTCTGTAGGCAAAATCAGAAACGAGGGCTGTTATTTATGGTGTGGTTCAGTGCAGCTATTTCTGTTCCCAATTACTTTTTTCTTTTCTGATTTGCCAGTTTGCAGTTAATCTGAAAAGCACTGCTATATGTAATCATTTTCTCCCTTTCATAACACAGATACTATCAATTGCTTAGGTTCTCCTCTCAGTGCTAGGGGAAAGCAATGTGATACTTCATCATTCTGAGCTCCATAAATAAATAGCATGAGATAGTGAAAAGAGAACACCAGTACTTCTGGGTGTAGAAAAAAATTCAGAAACCACAAGATGCTTGTCAGCTATTACCTTCATTTTTTACTGTGTTCCCTAGTCTTCCCTTTTAACTTGATTATGCCTGAGATTGCTATGCGAAGTTAAGCATCTCTACCTTCAGTTGTCATTTGTAGCCTGCAAATAGCAACAGTGCTCTGAAGCACCACAGTAATTCTGAAATAAGAGTTTCTTTTTCTTTTCATCTTCACATCTATTCCAGGGGTTTTGTATGGAGTTTTTATAAGCTGTTTTAAGAGATGTCTGCTAAGACCTTTGTCTCAGCCTTCCAAAACATTCTAACACAGCCATTGAAGGAACAGCGTTAATACTACACACAGCATTAACATTGTAATATTCTACCCTGAGACAACATTTGGCAATATTTGGACGTAACAGCTTTTGTTCAATTTCTTTTTCTAATATGTTTCGCCAATCAAGAAAAAGATGGAGTTGTATTTACGGGAAGACTTTCCTAAAGAGAAAAGCATTTATGCAATTTATTCCTCAGTTATTTTTCAAGCGTGCAACCTTTGTAAATAGACATGCTAATATCGCAGCAAACTCTCTTAAAAAGTACACTGGATTGTTGTTTGTTTGTTTGCTTTTACAGAAGCAGTATGAGCTTATTCAAATACTGCTCAATGAGAACATAGATTTTCTTTAAAATTAAGTTCAGGAAGGCTGACTGAAAAGCTCAAACTGACTCATATTAAGAACCATGAGCTCAGAAACAAGTGATGAAGTTTTTGATTATTTTCCCTTCAGTGGTCATTGTGAGCATGTGCAGAACTGGAAAACACAATGTGACTGCTTTTGAGAAGAATTTTCAAGTTGTCCACGCTTTTTTCTTATATGTAATATGTTTCTCTGTATGTATTGGTGGACCTTTTGATACCTTAAGCGTAATAGGGCGTACGGTAATTTTTCTTCCTCTTTGTCAGAGTCGCTAGTGATGATAAGTTCAGATACTCAGACATTTTCGCCAACTTCTAGTCTGTGAAATAGTCGCAGTAAGTTATTCTCAAGGAAGAAAAGCCTGCAGAGTCAATATTATCAGCTCCTCCTTGTCTGTAATAGATTTCTGGGGAATGCGTGTTTCTTCATACACATTTTATAATCACAAATATGTAGGTTGGGAGGAATCTCCAAAGGCCTTCTCTTACAATCCTTGCTCAAAGCAGGTCAAATCAGATCAGGTTGCCTTACGTGGTGTCCAATTACATGTTAAACTTCTCAAAGTTTCTCAGTTACAAACTGTTATCTATTCCAGCGATTAACACAAATGTTCCTTTCAATCTGATGAGAAAGACATGCAGGAGAAGAAAGAATCTCTGTGGAGATGCTCAACAAGTAAGCAAGTGTCATTTACCTCGTTTCTTAGACATGTATAGCAGTACACTTTCCATGGTGAAAAACGGACATGAGTCAATTCACAGAGAAAGCTCTGAAGACACAAGGGGAAAGTGACAAGAAAAGAGATGGCAAAGACTGGCTGTGAACTTATAGAAAACACTTTGTAGGGAAAAATGGCAGCTGAACCATTCAGAGTGCTTGAGCAGAGAAAGATAAGCTTTGGGCTACTTGGCATTAGTTCATCTGGGAAGATTTCTCTCCCCTTTTGGATTTGCACTGAGTAGGGTTTCCAAATCTGCAACTCACTTACAAGCTCAGATCTGAGCTATCCATCTGAAAGTAGTCCAGATAACAGAGTTTTTAACGTCGGGCTAGGTAACCTGAAGCCTGAGGAGAGGGTGACATTGCAGCTCAATGGCTATCATCAAATGAAATAATTTGTGGCCCGGAACTTGGAAGTAGGAGTGCTATTTAGTCAAGTCCTGGTGACTGGATTATGATTAGAGGAGCACGATGTCGACCTTCTGCTTTTTTGGGGCCCACGCGTATCTTGTTAGCGCTGTCATGAGTGCCAATTTACGGTTATGGAAATAATGTTGTGATTCTACACCCCCCCCCACAGGGCCAGAAGAGGGAGAAAGCAGCACGGGTAGGGACAGCAACGGCAACAGCCTTGCCAATAACAGAGACTTTTTCTTTTTTTCTTAATCTTATTTTTATTTTCTCTCCAAACAGCAGGCCGAGAGGCTGATGTTGGTCTCCCAGCCTGCTGCAGCCATGCTCAGATGGCAGTTGGATGACGGCCTAGTGCCGCTGCCGGGGCCGTCTCTTGCGGGGTGGGGGCGAATCCTGGGGGCTGCTGCGGGTCTTCCTCTTTGGGGGGCGCCGGGGCCCCCCACAGGAGCGGTCTCTGCCCTGGGAGGAAGGGCCCGCTGCTAGTGCCTGCCCCAGCTCGTCCTGCGGCTCCTCTGCTGAGGATGCAGTGGCCGTGCTGGGGTGCCCAGGTCCCCCAGTAGAGCTGCCGTGCAGCTCCTCGGTGCCTGTTGCAGGAAGATCCTGACGGGAGGCGCTGGGGTTGGGGCTGGCTGCAGGGCCGTCCTCCCGCCCTCCTGCAGCATGGCCATGCCGGTGGTCCAGCTGACGGTGGATCTCGGGGCCATACAGGGCTGCGGCGGTGCTGATGAGGCGCTGTACGAAGGGCACTACATCGCCGTTGGTGATCGGTTGCAGCTCCCGCACCAAGGCCTCTTGGTCGAGCCCGTGCTGACATAGGAAGTTCACAGTGGTCCACTGTCCCACTTGCACTTCCCACCACTCGTCGCTGGACATCTCCCGGATTTCTTCCTGCAGCCAGTGGAGCAGGGGTGCGAGGTCTTCCGGATGTGCAATGAAAAACGCAGCCCAGACCTCAGCTGGGAAGTTGTGCTCAGGTGGAATGAGCACCGGCTCTGCAGGCCCCTGCTCAGCCTGCAGGCCATCATCTGAGTGTCCCGTGGGCTGCGGGATGGAACACTCAAGATAATCATCATCCGACCTCACCGAGTAGCGGATGGTGCTAATTTTGTGCCCGCATATGGCACAACTCGGCTTCTTCTTAGCCCACCAGATGGCACAACCATAGCAGAGCTGATGGTTGCAGGGGGTCACATAGGAGACATCCTCCCGACCCTGCCCGCAGACGGGGCAGGTCCAGTTGGATGGCACATCCATGGCCCCAGGCTCTGCGGTGGGCTGGGGAGAGCTGAGGTCGGGAAGCTTCTCCCCTCACTGGTGCTGCAGCAGGCAGAAGGTATTACAATCTGCAAAAGAGAAAGAGAAGCCACGGTCGCTTGCTGCCCCAGGGGTAGGCAGCAGTGATGCCCCAGTCCCTCAGCAACAAACCCTCCCGGTCCCTGTACCCCACCAGCTGCCGCAGCGGCCATGTCCTGCACCACTCACCTCTGCTGCTGCAAGTGCACCCTGCACGGCCCCAGCTGCCTGAGCCAGGCACGGCTGGGGGAACCCTGGTGATACTGTGGGATGGGCAGCAACAACTGCTGCCAGTAGCCCCACAGCACAACCCAAACTATCCACTCAGTTCTCCAAGTCTTGCAGCTATGCTCAACTGGAGTCCACGAACGAATGCACACTGGCCAAATGTATTTACAGCAAGGGCTGTAGAGGTCACAGTCATCTCTCGCTGACGTCACAACCCCTTGGTCGGTGACCTCACAGTCCATCACTGCACGTATTGGGGCACCAGCCTGGGCCTCCATCACCCTCCATCATTCCATGGTTTTCCTTTGTAATGGTCATATACTTAGGAAATAAAAATTGCACATGTTTCGACTGCACATGTAACTTGTAACCAGCTTGTCATTAGTTGGTGCCACAAGGTGACATGACAAAGCTCAACCGGTTCAATATGCAGCAGTGGATGCTACTGCGGCTGGCCTGAGGATCAGCTCCTCAAAGTCCTTCCCTGCCCACACTGCGTGGATGATGGACTGCACGCCCTGCCTGCAGAGCAGGCACTGGGGCCTGCTGCTAGTCCACCACTGCATGCAGTGGAAACAAAACTGCTGGCAGCAAGGCGTGGTGTATGCCACCCTGCCCCGTTTCTCCAGGCATACAGGGCAGTGGGTGTCCAAAGCCACTTCCAAGCTTCCACCAGTTGCAGTGGGCATGGGGGAGTGGGACATGACAATTCGCTCCCCAACACTGACGCTGTGGCAGCAGGTGTCACGCTGGGAGAGGACACGAGACCCCATGGACATAGGCCGGCCTGGGGAGTGCTCCTCCACAAGCATCCCCCCAGCGGCCAGCATGAGGCATTGCCACGCTGCCTACCTGCACTGCTGCACGCAACTCTTCGCAATATCCCCGTTGCCTGCTCTCAGCAGAACCAGGGTAAAGCTCAAGTGGCTCTGACACGGCCGCTGAGAGCTGCGCTAGCAGCACCCAGAGCACGTTTCAGCTCCAAAGCTCGCCTTGTCCACTCCAGTCCTCGCACACACGCTCGGTCGGAGGCCAGGCACAAACTGATCGGCTGGTCTGCCGCACCCACGTTAAAGCAGGGTGAGCAGAGCAGTCACAATGCATTGCACAGAGATGTCACAAACCATCGCTTGGCCATGTTCTCATCTTCACTCAGGGACATCGCCATCTGTGATGCCGCCATCCGCTGCTTGGACATCACAAAGAGCTGCCCTCACCTGCTGCATGTGTGCCTGCAGCACTCCAGCCCCAGCTCTAACCCTTTTCCCAGCATCTCTGCTTGTTCCATTCCTCGCCACATCTCATGTACATGACAGCAGTGTTTCACACCAATCACCAGTGCCTGGGCTATGTCTTCCCATGGTCCCCATGGCACGCAGGCCCAGGCATGGACAGACAGAAGTTTTATTCAATAACAGGTGTCACTTCCCTCTGTCTCTTGGACTAGATGACTGTAGAGATCTTTTCCAGCCTTAATGATTCTACAGTTCTGTGCTGCCCACATCCAAGGTCACTGCTTGAGTGAACATTTCACTTCAGTGGAACATAAGGTCATGCTGGTGTCCCCGATGTTGATAGCATCCCTTCAATTGAGTGCTTATTTTTTTGTATTCAATCTTAAGTGTGCACTAGTCTGGTTTTCTGAAAAGCCAACAACTGCAGAAATAGCATACGGCTGCTAATTATCTGAAGCGGGGTCGAAAAAGAGGACTACATTTGATTAGATCAGATTACGAGAATTACTAATAGGTTTTTGGTTACTGAGATTCTGAGACTTAGACTGGGGCAGCAGTCTGTACTTATCAAAGAACCATGGAATTAACTTTATCCCAGTGAATAGGATGTGTGTGTGCACCTTGGATGAAAATTGCCACCTACATATGAACACAGGGCAGTCACAGCTGGTTTTGTTTAGTAACTACATAGGTTTTACTTGCTACATACCCCATACACTTTCATTACCAGGCCTACAGTGTTTACCTGATGCGTGTCAGGGATTGCTATCTTGATCCTGCTGTTTGTGAAATGTGATGAAATAAAAGCCATACATGCTTAATGTCTAACTTCTGATCTTTTGCTGTTCAACTGATATTGACACATCACCACTAAGTGGACGGGATGATTCTCCTGACTTCCAGACTGAGATGTCAGAAGGTTTATTAAAGGTCCACTTGCTACAGCTTTCCATTGCATTGAATAATAGGTGATTGTTTCTCATTTTTCCTACGTTCGCTGAACAGTCACTGGTGCCTCATGTTATTTGGAGTTTTTCATTGGACAGATCGGAAAAACTGAAATTCAGATATTTCAATCAATGTGTAAATGAAGACTTTTTCCAGAAAAATGGTACATCTATCCTCCTGATAACATATGGTGCATTGCATATAATTGCAATGGAATTTTTCTGTGGCGCTCTGTCCATGAGGCTTACCTTGAGAAGCTCACCTAGAGACAAGAATGGTCTCTTTATAGAAAGCAAATGTTGGTATACTGGCGTATTTATTTACCTTCAGAGTCTGGAGCTCTATGGAAATAACCTCCAGGGAGGTGGTGAAGTCACCGTCCCTGGCACTGTTCAAGAGGGGTCTGGTTAAGGAGCCATAAGATATGGTTTAATAGCTGTGGTAGTAATGGTGATGGGAGGACGTCTGGACTAAATGATCTTGTAGGGCCTTTCCAACCTTGCAATTCTATCTTTATATCTGTTGATATAAAGAACTGACACAGACTGTGAGGAAGGTTTGGCACATTCAGGAATTCAGTACCTTAGAGAAAAAAACTGGCACCAGTACAATATTTAAAATAGTCAGACTCCCCAGCAGTAACATACCAGTGTCCAAGGTATGGATAAGAGACACCAGATATATTAACTAAGTATACCCTGAATTAATTCTATTGTAGCACTTTAGAAAAGTACGCAGCGAGTACTTTACAAACATCCTGCTCTGTAACCACTTTGTTTCTTCCCAATTTAATCTTCTTTAAGAGTTTCCTATAAATTATAAGACTCTTCCTTTTTTTTTTTTCCTTGCTTTCCATATGTGAAATGTAAGACCCTTGGTATCTTTGAACTTAACATGGGAGTCCCATATTCAATGTAAGCTCTGGGCTGCCTTCACTTTGCTCATCTTCATTTTTCTTCCCACAGCAGCCACAGATACTCCCTGTATTTAATTTTGCTGCCTTGTTACTCTTAGCTGACTTTGCCTTATGGAACTTTCCCAAATCTATTCCTTCCTTGCAACTCCATGAAGAATGGCGTTCATGAAATTTATCAATATTAATTATATGAACTGATGACTGCTCATCACATTTAAAATGGCTCATTCATTTCTGAAAACAATAATCTGCAAGGAAACATGTATGAGATGCATAAGTTACAATTACATCATCATATCATCGAGTTACTCTCTGCTGTACTACGTGGAAAAAAATGCAAGAAATTTACTAGAATTCATGATGATTTCAGAAACAGAAAAATAAATGTGAATTAATTTGATGGATATATTCCTAGAAAATAGTTTAGCCCCTTTGATTTATTATAGAATTTCAGATGAAGAAAACAGTACCCTTCTAACAAAAAGCAGACAGACTGATTCCTGATTACATTGTATGTTCCCAACCCATGTAGTCTTTGGAGTTTTTCTGTATTTTTTCTCTGAGAAGAGACATCCATATAGAACAGCTGCAACTCCAAAAGGACTTTGAGTGGTAAATTGATTTGATTGATTCAATTTTGATTACATACTAGAAACACATTTAGTTCAAGCTAAGCCCATTAGCACACATAAGCCAGAATAAAATTCCAATTGCTTCTTTGTTATTCATTAATGGAACTTAATGACTCCAACAAAACATTAATGAAGAAAAAATATTGGCTTGCATAATTCATTTGGAAAAAATAATTAATTGTTGTATTAAGGGCAGCCTACTTCATATAGTAATTACTGCAGCTTCGGTGGGGAATTGGTTCACGATGTTTATTCTGCAAGCTGTTGTTTGTTCCTTTCTTTTCACAGTGATTTCTTAATCAGAATGTATATTTTTCTTGCAGGAATAAATTAAAAATACTTTAAAATGATTATCATATTTAAGTATTTGCAGTTGATAGGGTGATTGCATTTTTGCACTCAATCTGTTAACATGATATTTAATGCAGTCAACATCTATTGGGAAGATGAGAAAATTTGCCCAGATATTATATGCCGTGAATTCAGGAAAGACCTTTTTTGCAAAGGCTTATTTACCAGTTATGCAGTATGACAGAAATTGGCACTTCATCCAAGCTGCATTTTTCTAACTGATAGAAAATAATTTCCATAACTACATTTTCCTCTACGATCTTAAGATTAAGGCAAGGCATCTTATAGAAACAGGGTGTTTTGGTTTGTTTTTTTAGTTTTGTTCATAATGTTTGCCCACTACAAACATAAACTTTCATTCAATAGACCTGAAAATTTAGACATTTATATCTAAAATTAAAACAGAAGTTACTACAAGATTCAGGTAGTGAAAGTTTCAGTCCATGTCCCTTCCCTCACATATATTTTTGTCCTATGGATTTTTTTGTTCTGGTGGAAATTAAATACAATATAGGTGTGATACTGGAGTCATTTGTGGCTTTTGGTTTGGTTTAAATTTGGGGGAGGATTTTTCTGTTTGTTTCAGGGGTTTTTTCACTTCTAGCACAGAGAACTAGGCACTGATCAAGTTTTTTCTCTCTGGAAGTACGCTCACATGGGCTGAAGTTTTCACATAGTTGATATTTCCTCAGCATGGAAATCAGATCACTACAGAAAGTCAAGGAAGAGATTTTGAGGGGAAGTGCCATGAGATTTCATCTATACGTGAATGGTTCCAGTATCCACCCCAACGTAAGTTAAACAGAAGTGGGCCCAAAAATGCAAGCTAGGCTGTACCAAGGAAAATGCTGCACAGAAAATTTTCTCTCCTTTTTATTCTACGTTTAAGGTTAGTCATGCAGATCCTTATCCTTTGTGTTCATAATTAATAAGTTTCAGAGGAAAGTATGAGCCAAGAAACCATTCACAGAATCACAGAATCACAAAATCACAGGGGGTGGTAGGGATTTCAAGAGATTGAGTCCAAACCCTCTGGTAAAACAGGTTTCCGACAATAAATTACACAGGTAAATGTCCAGATGGGTCTTGAATATCTCCATAGGAGGAGGCGCCACAACCTCTCTGGGCAACCTGTCCCAGTGCTCTATCACCCTTGTCATGAAGAAGTTCTCCTCATGTTAGTACAAAAACTCCCTATGCACATGTTTTAGGCCTTTACTCCTTGTCCTATTGCTATACCTCACCAAGAGGAGCTGGGCCTCACACATTTTGCTCCTCTTCTCATTCTATAGGGTGCTTTTCAGTGGGACATACAGACTGAGCTGAAATGAGAACTCTGCTTCTCCCCAGGTGAATACTCCATGCTGTTTCTTTGTGCAATAGCTAGCTTCTGGGAGAAGGTGAACTCCTACAGAGGGAGCATAAGTGCAGGACCCATTCTGAGGATAATTCAAATAGAAGCTCAGCATGTAATTCCCACATGCACAAGAAGCTCCGTTCTTTACACGTACTAAATGATAAAATTAATTTTTAAGTAAAACCAAAAAGAAAAGAGATTTTGAGCTGAATAGCAGTTGTTATCATTAGTGACAGCAAAAACGAAGTTCATCAGAAGGGATACAGATGACTAGAGCCATTTGAGTAAGCGTCATCTAATAATTGACAGCCAGCAGAAAAAAAAAAAAAAAAAAAAAAGAAGAAGAAAAACAATGAAAGGAAAGGGAAAGGATTTCTTTTAGTCATTTCCCCAAAAGGAGCAGGGCTTTTGTTTTGCGATTTGTTCCCGTATCTGAAAAATAAGTGTTGTTTCTTACCACTGTTGAGTGAGAAGGAAATGTGTGAGTAACATTACAGACTTCTAACCAGTTTCCCAGAAGAGTCGGTTCATTGAGCGCTCTGCAGGCTCCAGATGTAAAAAGGAAACACATGTTACCATATTGATGAAACCGTGCAAAATAAATAAATCAGAGTTTTGTTCTGTAGTTGGCTTCTCATTGTATTTCTCATTGTAACATAGAAATTGGGTGGTTTAGATTTTTATTTATTTATTAAGGATGGATAGTGTTTGTTTATGTAATTACTGCTTCTATAGAAATGCAAAAGCTGCTTGTATCTCTTTTGTCATTTTGAACATGGGGCATGCATGTCCCACATTTATGTCTTAGGTTGTCTATTTTTCCATTTAAATAAATTTAGAAGCTCCTATTGCCTAACCAGCAATGAAACTACTAGATCACAGAAGATACGACCCAAAGCTGTCTGTGATTTATGTGCTCTTCTCAATATGTTTAGTGCAATTGTCATTAAAATCTTCACCTATCAGTACACATGAAGCATAGCAAAATAGAAAACAGATACTGGAGATAAATTGTTAAAGAAATAGTTTTCTTAGGCACCTACCTTCTTACAAATGTAAAGTTGTCTTGTTTTACTGCTGAAGCATGAGACAAATACAAGTAGGTTTGAGGGGATTCGGGAGGAATTTTTCCAGTTCCTCCTGTTTAATAGTGAAATGGATATATTGTTTATATAGACTGAGGTAGAGAGTGAAACTTTCTACCAAATAAAAACAGGCATTTCCTTTCATGAGACAAGGACCCTGTTAATAGATGACATACTTTCATTAGCTTCTGGTCACTTGTTTATGGGATTTTTTCCAGTGAAGCTGAAAACAAACTGCAATATCAAACACTCAGTCGTCTCTGATTTTTTCTGACTGACAAGGGTTGACCTGCATGACAGGGTGAAATTTCTGCTTCTTCTGGAAGCAAAAGACAAAACTGGTAACAATTCCAAAGAAAACAGAAAGGTGCAACAGGGGATTCTTGTCTTCAGTCTCTCTTGACAGGCAATACCACAGCTGCCTGCAGCAAAAAGAAGAGGAGAACAGATGAAATATTTTTTTTCGTTTTCCGTGAGTGAACACTTAATATACCACATGGTGGCAGCACAGGCTGAAAAAAAATCAGAGAAATCGTGATGCACTGTAACAGAGATAAGCAGATAGGATAACTAAAGAACCTTCAGCCTAGAACACGTTGCTGATTTTTTGCAAAGCACAAACCTAACCTTTTCCTGTACACTATTCAAGTCTACTGAGAGCAGTTTTCCAATAAAGACCTTTATCTTGAGATCCTGTGTATATTTCTGCTTGAAAGTACAAAGAGTTATCTTTTTTTATTATTGTTTTCCTGCAGCCCTTTCATTTTTCCTTATTTTCCTTAAACTTTAATTCCAATAGCTCAAGATGCGCTTGCAACACTCTGGGACCTGGTCCACCTACACAAGCTTGAGGTTATGGTTTAGCAGGACAGAGCTCACTTGCAGGCCAAGACAGTTCTTAAGAGAAATCTTTACTCTCCACACACAGCTGCTTCTGGCATCAGTCCTGCCAAAAGAAGGATAACAAGATGTAAGAAGGGAAGGCTTTTAACATCTGTTTTGTTAATCTGTTTTGTTAGCTTAATTCTTAATATCCAATCCCATGCTCCTTTCTCATCTGTGAATGATTAAGAAGTGTACAGCAGACAAACCATAAATTGAACTACCAAAATAATCTTTGCAAATATTAAAAAAAAAAAAAGTCTCAAAATGAAAAATGACACATCATTTTATTCGAATACGAGATACTTCTGCCTTCTCATTCTATCTAACATGATTTATAGTTTTTTGCAGTATAAGAGTTACTGCAGTGTGTGCTGCGTATTTGGCATGTTCGCAGTACACCAAAAAGCAGTTCGGGTTTGGAGCAGGTGCTTTTAAAACTCCTTTTTACATCGTTTGCTGCCATCCTGAGGCTGATTCTTGCAGCACAATTAACAGTACAAATCGGATAAATTCAAAGTTCTGCACTTCACTGCTAATTGAAGTATAAACCTGGATCACCATTTGAATCTGTTTAAAATCATTGCAATTTCCAAGATGGTATTTTAAATATAGTTTTTAATAAACACACTATCTTCTGTTATATTTTTTGCTCGAAGACAAAAAATCCTACCTCATCTCTAAATAAGTGTAGTTCTGCCCAATACAATTATTCTATGACTTTTGTGAATCGTAGATTATCTGTCTGCAAGTGGTGTACAGCCTGTTCGCTTTGAGTCCTAAATATTGTTCCAGAAACTGAGGTGTGACTATGTAATGTAGTATTCGTGGCTGCACACTATTTCTAATGTACAGTCATAAAAAATAATACATGAAATGAAACTTTATACTAAAGTTATGCAACGAAATACAGAGGGAATAGAAATATATCTTATAACACAGAGGATTATTCAAAAGCTTAAATACTTAACTGGACTAATGAGATTCTTTCTAGGTTCTTTTCTTCATGAATTCATATGCAGTATTTTTCCTTATCTCCTATCATTGATCTGTGGAGAGCGCTGAACCAATTTAGCTTTGTCTTTTTGTGTGTGTGGAAATGTTTCTTTAGATACTTATTCATGCACCTGTTCTACTTTTTTTCCCCTTTTTTCCCCTTCTTTCTCAAGGATATCAGTTAAGAAACTTACTGAGTAGAAACAGACTGCCACAGATTTGTAGCACAGTCCATCAAGTCAGAACTGGTGAAAGATTGGTTGTAAGGTGGTATTTGCTGCTCTGGTTCAGCCAAGGATGCCAGTGGGTCAGGCAGATCCTCTGCTTTGGCCTGATGGTCAGATAAGTCTTGTAATAACCTAGACAAGTAATTGATCTAGTCCTCTCTCGTGTTGCTAAAATTGACTAGAAATTTCTTAACTGAGAAAGCATGAAACTCCAGGATATTAGTTATGAAATTGCTTGCATTCAACCAGTGTTGATCTTATGGTCTGAAACAGAATAGTTTTATCTGTTGCCTCTGCTATCCTCTGTAATCTAGTTGCATTGCTTTCTTCCGCGTAAAATATTAAATGCCCTAAAATTATTTGTGTAAGAGATGACCTTTCTTCATGCAGCCTACTGCGAAATGTAGCATCAGTGGAGACATTCAGGATGGAGCTCTACTGACAAAAAGGTCAGGAAGGAGTTTGAGGATGCACACTTAAGGAGGACCCAAGTTTCCCAAGCCCTCTTTCAGACTGAAATAGCTGCTATTAGGACCTTCAGGAAACAGTGAAATTCTTAGGAGAACATATGATAGTTGGGGCTGATAGCAGGGTGAGTAGCAGTAAGAGACCAAGGGACAGGAGAAGGAAAACTTACAGATACTTAAGAATGGTTAAAATATTCAGTCATTCTAACACATTTTCCCAATCCAATGATTTTTTAGCTTGGGTCAGTGATAAATGGAAACATTTCATTAAGGTATCTTTCTCAGTTGCACAATCTTCATTTCAGGATATATTTCTCTGCATTAGTCAATTTTGAAATAAATAATAGAGCTCTTTACATTACTTGACTTTTCTACAAAC
>NW_024885050.1:0-3033 GCF_019232065.1 Centrocercus urophasianus
TTCCTGATCGATATGCTGTTACTTAGCTTTGTCAAAGAAAGGCAGAGAAGGTTGAGAGTGATGGTGTGCTACCAGAGGAACAAGAAGAACGCAAAGCCTGTCTTGTTGAAAGGCAGCACTGCCTGATGAAGATCATTGAGGAAAGCTCCTCTGACCCGTCAGTAGCTGCCCAAGTAAGTAAAAGAATTAATGCTTGTGTGAATGGTCCTCTTAGTTAATGTTAACAGATGTGGGGCTTTCCTGGGGGAAAACAACAACAAAAACACCCAGAGTTTCTGCAGAAAGCCGTGTGCACTGTTCAGCCATAGATCAGGAGGCAGTCTCTTGCTCTGAGGAAGAATTGCCATCACGACTTGCGTTTCCAATCAATTTCTAGCTGCCGGTATCTGTTAGAGCTGTGACGGAAATGCTGAAGGCAGTGATCCGGGAGCTTGGGGAGAATGGTGAGGAGGGAAGTCTTGCCTCCAGAAATATCTCACGAGCTGCGTACGTGGAAGTGAAAGATGCAGTTCCATCACCCAAGAAGTTCTCTTTCTCACCAACTAACACCTACCAGGTATATTAGCCGGTTACTCTTTTAGGAAAGTGTTCCTTTTGTGTAAGAAAATCCAAGTTCAGTAAGCTTTTCTTATTTTCTTTGCTCAGACTCTCCTTCAGTGGGCAGAAGATCACAAGTCCTTACTTCAAAAGCTGTGTCAGCAAGTGGAAGCTTTAAAGGTAAACAGCTTCTGTCACTATACTGGATGCAGAACAGTTGATCTTTTTGTTCTGGTAAGTACTTTGTGACCCAAGCACTGAACTAAGCTTCACTTGCCAGGCTACCTCTTAACTCAGTGAAGAGAACTGCTATAAACATCCGCTTAAATTCAGGGCAAGAGTGAAACTTTGTTGCCTACAAACTCTAATTTGGTACTCAGATATAGGAAGTAATCCTGAGGATTGTGTGTGCAGAAAGTTGTGCTTTCTTCAGCTTAGCTGTTGTCATCTTGGTTCTGGGTTTATTTCTAGCTTCAGGGAACAGTCTCGGTTTAGTAAAGCATGGGCAGATCGTGGATTATTACAGCAGTTAACTCTTCTTTTTTTTTTTGTCTCAGATCTTGAACGTGCTTTTAAATAGCAAAGGAGCGTAGGGATCATTCCTTGGGTTTTCCCCACATACCTGTGTTTCATACGTTTCCATTCTCTTAATTGAAACCCTGTCTTTAACAGAATGAAACACGGGAAATGAAACGTAACAGTTGCAGTGTAAGCGTGCCATCTCATCGCTGGCCTGCTGAAAGCTGTGGAGCAGATACTGTGTCAGATGGTTATGGGAGAGCACAACATCTTTGTGAAGCTCCTTGGAGGGGTAAGTTGATGCTGAATTTTTAATTGACCGCTTAGCTAAACAGAGTGAGACTTCTTAAAACCTTTCTGCAGTGTTCTGAGATGAATGAGTAAAACTGGTCCCTGGGGAAAGTTCATTCAAGTCAGAAATGAAAACTGGATGTAAACCCTTTTCTTGGTGTTCCTTTTCAGTTGCTACCTCTGGCCTGTCTGTTTGCAGTAGCCAGTCACCTGCTGTGACTCGCAGTGTCTTCGAAGAACTGCTGCAACCAATGTACCACCAACAGAGGTGAGGACAAACGAATCTGCTCAAGCCATTTCTACTGATTTGTTGAAAACAGCTGGTTGTGATTCTGTGTGCAGCTGGGTATAACTGCGGTTCCCTAGAGAGCATTTACTACACTTGAGGTCTGCTGGAGACAGGCAGAAAGTTCCATTATCAGCTGATCTTTGGGATGTGGGGTTTGGGAGAAACAGCCAGCAAAAGATGTGACGGCATTGGTGGACGAAGGGAAGGCGACTGATGTCATTTACCTGGACCTGAGCAAGGCCTTTGACATGGTCCCCCACCACATCCTCATCTCCAAATTGGAGGGAAGTGGATTTGATGGGTGGACGACCCGATGGGTAAGAAACTGGTTGAAAGGCCGCAGACAGAGGGTGGTGGTCAATGGCTCTATGTCCAGGTGGAGGCCGGTAACAAGTGGTGTCCCCCAAGGGTCTGTCTTGGGACCGGTGCTCTTTAACATCTTTATTAATGACATCGATGAGGGAATTGAGTGCACCCTCAGCAAGTTTGCTGACGACACCAAGCTGAGTGGTGCGGTTGATACGGTGGAAGGAAGGGATGCCATTCAGAGGGACCTCGACAGGCTGGAGGGCTGGGCTCGGGTGAACCTAATGAGGTTCAACACGGCAAAGTGCAAGGTTTTGCATTTGGGCCGGAAGAACCCCAGGCACCCGTACAGGCTGGGAGGAGTGGTCCTTGAGAGCAGCTCGGCAGAGAAGGACCTGGGGGTCCTGATGGATGAGAGACTGAACATGAGCCAGCAGTGCGCTCTGGCAGCTCGAAAGGCAAATGGGATCCTGGGCTCCATCAGGAGAGGGGTGGTCAGCAGGGACAGGGAGGTGATCGTCCCTCTCTACTCGGCTCTTGTGAGGCCCCATCTGGAGTACTGTGTCCAGGTGTGGAGCCCTCAGTACAAGAAAGACATTGAGATTTTGGAAAGGGTCCAGAGGAGGGCGACTAAGATGATCAGGGGGCTGGAGCACCTCCCCTATGAGGACAGGCTGAGGGAGTTGGGCTTGTTCAGCCTGGAGAAGAGAAGGCTGCGGGGTGACCTCATTGCAGCCTATCAATACCTGAAGGGAACCTACACCCAGGAGGGGAGTAAACTCTTCAAAAGGGCTGACAACAGCAGGACTAGGGGAAATGGATCCAAGTTGAAGGAGGGAAGATTTAGGTTGGATGTTAGGGGGAAGTTCTATACAAGGAGAGTGGTTAGGCCCTGGAACGGGCTGCCCAGGGAGGTTGTGGATGCCCCGTCCTTGGATGTGTTTAAGGCCAGGTTGGACGGGGTCCTGGGCACCCTGATCTGAATGTGTGTGTTTGGTGGCCCTGCTAGGCAGGGGGGTTGGAACTACATGATCCTTGAGGTCCCTTCCAACCCGGGTGATTCTGTGATTCTGTGATTCTGTGATTCTGTG